>NC_133666.1:209734665-209825323 GCF_037893015.1 Macrotis lagotis
TTTTTTTTAGTTTTTTGCAAGGCAGTGGGGTTAAGTGGCTTGCCCAAGGCCACACAGCTAGGTCATTATTAGGTGCCTGAGGCCGATTTGAACTCAGGTACTCCTGACTCCAGGGTCGGTGCTCTATCCACTGTGACACCTAGCCGCCTCTATTTCTTGTTTTTTAGGAAGCCCTTTCATATTGTCAAAATCTAGCTCTTTGTAAGTAACTTCCACCCATTTCTCTTAGTTTTTTTTCTTGCTTGGGCCATGCAGAACAATTTTTTTTTTTAGGTTTTTGCAAGGCAAATGGGGTTAAGTGGCTTGCCCAAGGCCACACAGCTAGGTAATAAGGCCGGATTTGAACTCAGGTACTCGTGACTCCAGGGCTGTTGCTCTATCCACTGAGCCGCCTAGCCGCCCCAGAAGTATAAAGTATTTTGAAGATTCAGAAAAAAAAAAAATATATATATATATATATATATATATATATATATATATATATATATTCTTTGATTAAGGAGTTAATAGAAGATTTCATGAAAGAAATTACATTTGAGCTAGCTCTTAAAGATGGCCAAGTTTTTTTTTTTTTTGCAAGGCAAATGAGGTTAAGTGGCTGTTCCAAGGCCATACAACTAGGTAATTAAGTGGCTGAGACCGAATTTGAACCCAGGTACTCTTGACTCCAAAGACCGGTGCTTTATCCACTACGCCACCTAGCTGTCCCCTAAGATTTTGACAAGAGGAAATTACATTTAAACTGGCCTTTAAAGATGGCTAATTTTTTGACAAGATTAGAGGGCAGGGAAGGAGCAAGGCATTGGGTAATATTTCAGATTGAGAAAACAGTCTGAATAAAGGCAGGCTGAAAAGCACAGAATACATTCAGAGAATACTTAGTAATCTAATATATATGAACCATGAGGTGTACATAAGGCTGGAAAGGAGTGGGCCTGGACTAGAAAGACTTTTGATTCCAGGCTGGGGAAAGTAAATACTATTGAAGTATTTAGTAAGTTTAATCGTATTTTAGGGTCAAACAGTAAGGCTAGCTCCCTCCATCCCTACCCAGACCCTGCCAAACGGATCTAGAAAAGACATCTAGACTGAATTCTGTTGGGGAAATTCAGGAAAAAATGAGCAATTTGTCCAATTCAGTTTGGCTGAAAGAGACATGTGTGGACACTGAGGAAGGGGGTCTGACCAAGAACACAATGAAGAACACTCCTGTCCCTAGGGAGAGTCTATGCTCCATGGCAAGAAGAACAAATCTATACTGGGCCCTTTCAGGGTACAGGGGCACATAGTTGCCAGGAGATAATTTTGGTGTCCATTTTCTGGTTCCAAATCATACATTTGGGGTTTACTGAGAAAAGGATTTGTACCCAGAGATGTTGTTCTAGGGAGTGGTCTGCAAGCTCTAAGCAAGTTCAAAAAGCAGGGAGCTTTCTGAATGTAGTTCAGACTGCAAGAGCAGTAAGTTTTAGTTTCTAGCCTAGTCTGAAGCCTGCAGAGGAATAACCAGGGTAGATATCACAGACCAAAGCAGAACCTGCAGTACAGTTACTTTGAACAAGCTAGAGATCCCTAACTAGCTGATCATGACTGAGTCCAACAGCAGTCTTCTGTTGTTCAGAGCCAAATCCAAGGTTAGGAGCTTAAAAAGTTTAGACCAAGGTGGCAGCAATCAGACTTTGTCTTGAACTAGACCACTTTAAGAGCACTGAAAGCTTACAGGTTCCCAGTGTTCTGAGATCCTAGAATAATGTAATACTCAATACCCTACAAAAACAGCAATAAGAACATAAGATCCCTTCCCTAATAACAAATGTGAAGTCAAGAGCTAGTCTGGAATAATGAACAAGCAAAAAAAAATGGCTCCCATCATTGAGATCTATTACAGTCACAGGGATGCTAAAGACACAAAACACAGAAGAGAATAACTCCAAAACATCTAAAAGCAAAGCCTCAGAGAAAAATCACAGTTTAGGCAACTGGAATTCCTGAAATAGATGAACCAAGAGTTAAAAAAGAAAATAAAATTGCTTACTTATAAATTAAATGAGCATATTAGAGAAAAAAAACTTAGAAAATAAATTAGAACTGTGTAATGCCCATGCCCTACTTCCCAAAGACCCTTTTCAAGGCCATTAAAATTTTTTTTTTAAAAAAGGAACCCGGGCAAGTGGATGGTACAGTGGATAGAGCACCATCCCTGAAGTCAGGAGTACCTGAGTTCAAATTTGGCCTCTGACACTTAATAATTACCTAGCTGTGTGATCTTGGGCAAGCCACTTAACCCCATTTGCCTTGCAAAAAGAAACCAATTCTTTATGGTGGTAAAGAATTAAAAATTAGGGGTGGCTAGGTGGCATAGTGGATAAAGCACCAGCCTTGGAGTCAGAGTATCTGGGTTCAAATCTGGTCTCAGACACTTAATAATTACCTAGCTGTGTGGCCTTGGGCAAGCCACTTAACCCCATTTGCCTTGCAAAAACCTAAAAAAAAAAAAAAGAATTAAAAATTGAAGGCTTGCCCATCAATTGGGAAGTGACTGAACAAGTTGTGGTATAGGATTGTGATGAAATAATTCTGTGCAATAAGAAAAGATAAGTAGTATGGTTTCAGAAAACCCTGAGAAGACATATAAATTGATGCAAAGTGAATTGAGCAGAACCAGAAGAAAACTATATAGCACCAGCAATATTGTAGGGATGAGCAACTCTGAAAGACTTAGCTATTCTCACCAAGACAATGATCTAAGATATTCCAAAGAAACAATGAAAAATGCTATTCACCTCCAGAAAGAAATGATGAATTTTGAGTACAAATTGAAACATACTTTTTAATTTTGTTTGTGTGTTTGTGTGTAATTTCTTTTGGGAAATAGTTAATATGTTTTGAATGATTTCCTATGTATAATTGATATATTGCTTGCCTTCTCAAGTTATGGGTGAGGGACAAAAAGAAAATAATTTAAAACTCAAAAAGTGAATGTTAAAATCTTGTTTATCTGTAATTAGGAATTTTTAATGAAATAAAAGTATTTTTTAAAAAGAAAGCAACAACCTTGTTCTTCGCTTTTTAGTCAGTCTCATTAGACTATATACTTTTTTTTATTCCTAATTTTTAAAAAAAGATTTTCAGCTCTAAATTTGCTCCTCTCTTAACCCCTGGCATACCTATTTAAGAAACAAAAAAAAAAATCCTAACAAGATAAAATTTTTTTAAGTGTTGCCATCTGTACTCAGACTAAATGAGTTCTTTCTCTGGAGGTAGCAAGCATTCTATATCACAAAACCTTTGGAATTGCCATGGATCACTATATGGATAAAAATAGCTAAGCTTTTCACAATTGTTGGGCATTACAGTGTTCTAGTTCTTCCCTCTTCATTTTGCATTTATTTGTGTTTTCCCAGCTTTTCCTGAAACCATTCTATTCATCATTTCTTACAGCATAATAATATTATCACAATCATATTCTTGTTTGTCTGTTCCCCAGTTGATCTTTCAACTGATCCTTGTCTTCTCAATATTCAATTCTTTGCCACCACAAAGAGAGCTACTATAAATATTTTTGTACATGTCAGTCTTTTTCATTTTTCTTTGATCTCTTTGGTATATAGACCTATTAGCAATATTGCTGGATCAAAGTATATGCAGTTTTATAGCCCTTGGGGAATTGTTTCAAATTATTCTCCAGGAATGGTTAGACCAATTCACAATTCCACCAGTAGTACATTAGTTGTTCCTATTTTTCCATGTCTCCAACATTTGTCAACTTTCCTTTTCTACTATGTTGGGTATGAGGTAATACCTCAAAATTGTTTTTGGAATATAACATGTTATCATATGACTATTTATACCTTGATTTCTTCTGAAAACCACCAGTTCATATCCTTGGATCATTTATCAATTGGGGAATGCCCTGAATTTTTATAAACGTGACTCAGTTCCCTATATAGCTTAGAAATGAGATCTTTGTCAAAGACATTTGCTGTGAAAAATTTTTTCTTAAGTTTCCTGCTTTCCCTCTAATTTTGTTTGCATCTATATGTTTTTGGAAAACTTTCAAATTTAATGTATCAAAATTATCCATAGATCTGTCAGTAGTTTTTCTCTGCTCCCCTAATTTGCCTATGATTTCACCCTTTATATTTAAATCATGTATACATTCTAAATTTATCTTACTATGCAATGTGAGTTATTGATCTATGACTAATTTCCACCAGACTGCTTTCCAGTTTCTCAGCAGTTTTGTCCAATAATGAAAGCTTGCTCCAATAGCTTGGATCCTTAGGTTTATCAAGCATAAGATTGTGGTAGTTATTTACTTCTGCATATTGTGTGCCTAATTTATTCCATTGATCTATTTCTTATCCAGTACCAGATTATTTTTATGATTATGACATTTTAATTGATTTTTTGATTGCTTCAATATTCTTTTCCCTCTAGGTAAATTGTTATTTTTTTTCTACCTTTGTAAAATAATTTGTTCATAGTTTGCTTGGTATAGCACTAAATAAATAAATTTAATTTAGATAGTATTGTCATTTTTATTATTTTGTCTTTGTGTACCCATGAGCAATCAATTATGGATTGACTAATTGCTTATTATTTATATATATTCACATGAAAAATGTTTTGTGATTGTGTTTACATTGTTTCTGTGTATGTCTTGGCAGTTAGACTCTCAAGTTTTTTTCTACTGTCTACAGTTAATTTTACATGGAATTTCTTATCTCTCTTCCTGTTGGGTTTTGTGTGTAATATTCAGAAATGCTGGTGGTTTGTATGGGTTTATTTTATAACCCACAATTTTGCTGAAATTGATCATTTTTTTGATTAATATTCAACCAGCACTTAGATTCCTGTTGTGAATCCAACATCGTCATAATTTTTTATTTTTGTGAGATATTGCTATAATATATTGTTAGCATTTTATTTAAAATTTTTTCGTCAGTTTTCACTAGGGAAATTGGTCTACTTTATCTGTTTTTCTGCCTAGTTTAGGTATCAAAACTATTTTTGTGTCCTAGAAGGAATTTTCAATATTTGTCACATTCACTTTTAAATCCATCTGATCCTTTCTTTTCCCTTAGGGAGAGCATTTCTAGCTTGTTCAATTTCTTTTTCTTAAGATTTATTTATGTTATTTCCTTTTCTGTTAATTTAGGCAATTTACATTTTTGTAAATGTTCACTCATTTCTTTGTCAGAAAATAAAATGTTGATTTTGTATTTTATATTTGTTTCCATTCTGTAAATGATTCTATTCTATTATTCTAGTCTGTATTTTGTGAAACATCCTAAGTCCTTTTCTCAGTCTCTGAGTGAAGAAGCCCATGAGTTCAAAAGTTCAGTCTTCTGTCAGATGGAAAAGTTCAATTTTCCTATCATTCATTTTAAATTAAAGGAAAATTCTGAGTACATACAAAATTCAATTTATTTTTAATTAGGGAAATACTGAGCTAATTTTAAAAGTTCAGTGCTTTCCTAAAACACTTTAAATCAAAAGGAATTGCTACTTCACCATTACTTGCAAATCACTTTTTGTCAAAGAAACTTGTTTTCTCCTATACCATTAACTATCTTGGATTCAGTTACAAGATATCTCTTCTTATCTCTATCACCCAGCATAATACCATTCTAGGAAATGTGTTATCTACCATTAGTTATTCCTTCAAGATCCTGGTGTCAAGACTGTCAAGATGGAAGGAGTTACCAGCCCACATTCCAGAGTTTCCCCCAATTTTATTATCTCTATCCTTACAATACTGTCAGTCCTTTAACCAATCATATTGTTTCCCCCATCTACCAACTAATGTTCTTTGTTTATTAAAAAAGTCAACTTTTCCTCCTCTGAACCAACCTAGTCTTTGACCCTCTTTATTAGTAAATTCATGTTTACCAATAAACTCATTGTACTCAGAACTTTGTGCCTCAATCTGCCTGATTTTGCTTGTGACAATTAATTGCCAGGGTGATCACTTATTAGGGAGGAGGCCCCTACATTTAACTCCTTGACAACCAGCAAGCGGGATTACTGAAACTAGTTAAGGAGGAAGTGGGTAGAGTCAAAGTAAGCAGTAGGTCTTGGTTGTCATATTTGTAAAATTATAAACATAGAGCACACCAATGATATAGCACATGCACAACATAAGAGGGGAAAATACTGGCAATTGTTCTTGGAAAACATTAGAGCACTTTGCATGGTCTTACCTTTCATTAATAAAAATCTCTACAATACTTGCTACTTCATGACTTGTCAGTTGTATTCCTCATCTGCCCAATGGAATCAAGTTAACATAACAATAGCAATGCTGTAGTCAGGTTGACACACCTAATATTCAAAGAGCAAAAAAAAGTGTAATTAATAACAGCTCAGCATTTAAAGGGCTTCCAGAGAACTCCACTACACTCAATAAGCATGACTGTACTGGGACTTTGTTAAGCAAAATAAGTCAAAAAAATTGTATAATTTGTTCTTATCAAATCCTGGTTCTATGCACTGAAAGATAGGCATGACTCCCCAAACTGACTGTATTTGAGAAACAATCATTAAGAACTGTTACATTATCCACTTAAGTCCCCCAAAATGATTGTTTTGTGATCCACTTTGCCCCTTCCTTCTCACTTGTGATTCACATGTATAAGTTTTGCCTTTAGTTCCAATCAAGAGAATCCTGATTTGCAAACCTCTTGCAATGAAAGCAATTAATTAAACCATTACTTGATTACTGGCAGTCTATCTCTAGCCTGCTCTGTTTCTCCCAGGTTAGAAACTGGCTCAGTAAAATTCTGTTAACATATCCCTATAGATGCTAATAATCTAATCTACAGGGAATGATTCTCTAGAATTCCTCCTGTGCCAATCCCTGTCATAAGTTAGGTGTTGGGTAACACTACTCATCTTTTCAACCTCAAATTCAGATAATTCAATTCCATCTGCTCCACTATTCCATAACTGGACTGTCCACCCAAGAATGTATTCCCTGAAGTGGCTAGGTGGCATAGTGGATAAAGCACTGGCCCTGGAGTCAAGAGTACCTGGGTTCAAATCCAGTCTCAGACACTTAATAATTACCTAGCTGTGTGGCATTGGGCAAGCCACTTAACCCCCTTTGCCTTACGAAAAAAAAAAAACTTAAAAAAATGTATTCCCATGATTTCTATTACAATCTGGCCATTAATATGTTAGTTTTCCTGGAGTATTGTCTCAGACTCAAAATATATTGTGCTGGAGGCTTGATAATTCCTCATATATCTGCTTTATCTGTCTAACCCAAGTCTAACTTGAATCACTGCAGAGGGTCCACATCTTCTATCTCCTCCTCAGCTACAGATATTCTTTCTCACTCTTCATCTGAATCAATTTCCTCCAGAGCCTGTGGCCTAGGGTCCCAATTCTTAGATGTTGCAAGACCTTTTCACCTTAACTTTTGGTATTTGGTGCCTTCTATACCCCTTGGAAATGTATTGTTCATTCATTCTTTTCAGCCACATCCATCACAAACTGGAAGGAAGTGATAATCCACATATCTTGTTCTAGTACTAGATTTTCCCCCCGTAATTCTCATACTCAAGCCCCAGCAGCTATTGCTCAGTGACATAATGCAAACCAATTAGCAATGGTGAAGTTATCTTAGTAATTGCTGCTCTAGCCTCTTTGCCAACAGCTTGTAATCTCATCTTGGCTAACAGGTACTCAACCCTTGTGGAGTCTTGGGGGCATCTCCCCCACTTCCTAGGTGGCCCACACAAATCTATGACTTGAGTCACTGTGACTTGAGTCACAGCTGTAAATGGCTATCCCCTATGGGGGATCTCCCAGCCCATTTCCTGGGAATCTTACAGATGATGACAGTTGTTGTGAATCAGGACACCAAAGTACCCTATTGCAACTTCTGGTGACACAGGAATTCAAAGGAAAGAGGCATACAAAGCCAAGGTAATCAGTTCATACTTCATCAGGGGATTTACTTAAAGGAGGCCCCTACAGTTAGCCACTTGTTCCTGACAGCAAGAAAGTAGGGAATACTCATGGGAGAACTCCATCCTGGAGCTTTGACTTTAAGCTGTTCACAGACTTTACTGAGTTCAAAATAAATATCATCTGTAAAAGTTGATCTTATTTAGGGAGGTTGAGGGAAAGGGAGTGAAGACATTTTTGCTAATTGAAAAAATAGAATTTTTTTTAAAAAATTAAAATTATGAGTTAGACAACAAAAATGAAAAATTCTGTTGGAGAGGATTTGGTTTCCCAGTACAATTGTTTAGTCACAGGATGAAATCATAGATGACTAGAAGATAATGGGTTTTTTTTAGTTTATTTTTTTTAGTTTTTGCTAGGCAATGGGGTTAAGTGGCTTGCCCAAGGCCACACAGCTAGGTAATTATTAAATATCTGAGGCCAGATTTGAACTCAGGTACTCCTGACTCTAGGGCTGGTGCTCTATCTACTGTGCCACCTAGCCGCCCCCAAAGATAATGTTTTAGTGAAGTATTAACAGTTTGCCATCCCTTTGAGAGTTATGAACCACTCCCCCTTTTTTGATTCAAGGAAGCATTCACATTGAACAGACAAATATTAACTGTATCTTTAGGTGATCCTTTAAAAGACCTAGTTTGAGAGTTTATTATTGTAAGAGAGACTGGAAAGGGCCATCGGTTGAGCATGAACATGATCCCTGAGAGAAAATCACTTTTGGGAAGAGTGTACCCTCAAAATTCTAAAGGGACACTGGCCAGCTCCTAGCAGTTTCAGTTTAGTAGGGGAAACCAGTGGTCTCTATGATCATGAACCCCTTGTGCTTGATGGTTGCAGATATTTATAAGAAAAAAGAAAAGACTAAAAATAGACTCAGTACAAGTCTTTGATCAATTTCAAAAGGCGAAAATTCACATGATTGATCAAGGGGAGCTTTAATATAATCAAAGGTCATAAAGGATGTTAAAAAAAAGAGAGAGAGGTCCAGAGTGTGGTTATGAGCTACTTTTGTTTTATGAAAGACAAGAGAGGGAAAAAGGTATGTGCTAAGGAAAAAAAAGGAGGAAGGAATGGGATCTTAGTATCAGACATAATTAGGGTGTGTGAGATGAAGTGTTACGTAGGAACAAGTGAGTAGAATGAGAATCCCATGAACCTCATTTTCATCTGAACTGGACAAAAAAGAATAAAACACACCCATACCAACACATACTTATACACCCAGTCTGGTCTAAAAATACATTAAACTCAATAAGAAAATAGAGACAGGGAGAAAGGAAATATAAGAAGGAGGGTAAAATTGTTGAAGGACTATAATTAAAAAAACTTTCATATCAGTATATTATGAAGGGACTATTAATTTGAAGGAATGGAAGACTAAAAACTCCCATGGTAATTTGAGGAAAAGGGAAGGGAAGAAAAATAAGTTATTAGAATAAGAGTAAAACATTTCACTTATAGATCACTATTGGGTTTTTTTCCTCTCTTTTTTTGCAAGGCAATGGTGTTAAATGGCTTGCCCAAGGCCACACAGCTAGGTAATTATTAAGTGTCGGAGGTCAAATTTGAACTCAGGTTCTCCTGACTCTAGGGCCAGTGCTCTTTCCACTGTGCCACCTACCCCCAAAATTATTTTCAGTAAAGAGCTTTTCAAGAAAGGATTAAGGATCAACTGGGAACTACATAATCTAATTCTAAAGAATTGGTCAATAAAGCATAGAAAAACAAAATGTTATTAAATGTTTTGGGATGCACCTAAAGCAGGCTTTAGTAGAAAATTTTTATTTCTAAATACTTTCATCAACAAAAGAGATAAGAAAATAATTAATTGGATATACAATTTAAAAAAATTAGGAAAGTTTTTAGAATAGATCTAGAAATTCAGAAAACCAAGGAAGAGATCAAAGTTAAAAGCAAAAAAACCAACACTGAATTGATAAATCAGATGGAAGTAGGCTTTTGAAGTTTTAAAAAGCTAACAAAATAGATTAATACATTACTCTAAGTTAAACAAAGATGAATTAAAAGAAACTCTCAGAACTAATTTCCAATTTATTTGCTGATCAACTAAGGTGATAAAAAGATCCATTTATATAAGATCTAAGTACTTCAGACTTGATGAATATCCCAGTACTTCATGTGTTACTACATCATTATCTGTTTATGAAAAGTTAAAAGTATTGGAGTATCTTCATTGAATGAATATTCTATTTTAAGAGCTAAGTAAATCCTTTTTTGTTCAGCATCCCATGAGTGCCTAACTTTATCCCAATATGAAACCCAAAGTAACAGGATACCAGCCTGAGTCAGACCTTCTTTTATACATGCTATTAAATATGGTCTTGATACATTAAGGAAAAAAAGAGAAAATTAAAGACCAATATCCTTCATGACTATCAACACAAAAATATTGAATAAAAGAATAGCAAAGAGATTAAACCAACATATTAAAAAGACAGTAGTCTATGATCAAGTATTTATAACAGAAAGGAAGGGTTTGTATTGGAACAGAATGAGAAGGTAAGGAAAATGAAATCAAATAAACCATACTAACGAATAATCTCAAATTTTTTCCTATAAAACACATAGAGCAAGATTCTCAGCTGAGAGAGTGGGGCTTCCCCTTTGAGTTTGAGGAGGGGTGAAAAGGTTAGGAAGAGCCACTGTGAAGAATGAAAAAGTGAACTAATAAAAGAGGTGTTGAAAGATTACCTAACAGCTAGAACCCAGTTGAGATTGTTACATAAATTTTAATGTATTCAGTCTGCATGATTTTCTCCACATTTTTTTCAGTAGCACATGAGGAGATACTATGAACAATATGATTAAGGGGTCAGAGATTCAAGAGAGAAAAGCAATGTAAAACTGAACTGGTTCATTAGACGGTCAAGTTGAGTAAAGAGGAGAGAATAGCTACTTCAAGAGTGTTGACCATGGGGCAGCTAGGTGTCGCAGTGGATAAAGCACCGGCCCTGGAGTCAGGAGTACCTGGGTTCAAATCCAGTCTCAGACACTTAATTACCTAGCTGTGTGGCCTTGGGCAAGCCATTTAACCCCATTTGCCTTGCAAAAAAAAACCTAAAAAAAAATAGAGTGATAACCTAGGGATTGGAAATCATATTGCCAACAAAAATTAGAGTTTGATGAGGGAACACAGAGGAAGAAGTAGAAAATCAATAGACAACAAGATTTCAGAAATCATGATCTTAGAGGTAGTACATTTTGTGGCAGGATGATAAGATCAAAGGTATAATTTTTTGTGTGTTATAGCTAAAATGGGTGGAGGACCTGAAGTAGGTCTTGAGAAATGAGTAGGTTGAGGAGCTAAAAAGTTAAAGAGTGTTTGATTTAATGTTAATATGTATGTTGACATCCTCTAGTATGATATCCATCTAGTAGTTTGTTGGGGTGTAAGGTGTGTTCAAGGAAAACTAGTACCTTAGTGTGAGGATGCTGAGCCCTCTTCAGGGCTGCTTTCCATCTGTGGTGGCCACCTGAGCCAACTAACTCTCACCTGTGGCTCCAAGAAGCTGTAGCATGCTCAGTGGCCACACCCCAGTAAACCATTTTGGCAGGCTAAACCAGGTTGAGGGTAACTGAGGGAGTCTCAAATCCAAGCATGTGAAGTCTTCCACTGATGGGTTGGGTGGAGGAGGAGGAGAAGAATTCGTTCCAAAGGCCATGAAAGCAGCTGAAGCAGGTGCTATGGAGCTCTTAGAACTTGGTTAGACATCAAAAGTGCCAATATTATCCACTGCATCTAAAACCATCATCAGTTGTCTTGACTCTGTCTTGCTATGTTGGATCATGATGACTTTGGAAGAGCAAGTGAGGTGGTTGATTTCTTGCAGCTCTGCTTCACTTAAATCAAATTTACATATGCAACGAATAACAAAGAAAAAAGGTATGAATATTTGGGGAGGGGAGACTGATTTTTTTGAATCTGATACTGAACTTGTTGAGGAAGAAAGAGAAGTACTTTAGACTGAAGTTCAGGCAAGTGACAGTTTGGGGAAAGATAGAAGTTGACAGAGAAGTCATGCTCTTAATAGATTTTCCTCTTCCTCTTCCCTTAGGGAACTTGCATCAGGAAAAGGGAAGGCATATGGTCCTCGGAAAGAATGGACAAGAGCCCACATGGCTTAAAGGTAAGTTAAGCACTTACTAAAGACAGGATTCTTCCCAATTTCTTTTCTCCAGATCAAGTTTAAGAAAAATTATGAAACAATATATGAATGAGGTAATTCATACTTATAATCAATATATGAATTTTGAGGTACTTCTCTATTTTCTATAAGATTAATTGATCAACTGAAATCTAATCACCATGCTGATAAACTCAGTTTTTGATACTGAACACTTTTTCAACTTCCTAATTGCCCCTTTCCTCTGGGCTGGAGGGTGGAGCTGAGAACTACTCCTAAAGGCTAGGACATAAACTCTCCAGGTTAACTTATTTTCCAAGAGTAGCAATACTTGGTTTTCTTTCCATTTAACGTCATACCACCTGGTGCCCTTCCCCAATCCCCTTTCAACTTCCTTTTGTGTATTATCTTCCCCCATTAGATTGAAAGTTCCTTGAGGGCAAGTTCTGTCTTTTTTTTTTCATTTGAGTCCAGCATTTAGCACCCACCTTGAGATCTCAGTACCTTGAGTGGATGAGCAGCCTACCCAATCTCAATCCAGCAGCAACAGATTTTAGTGAGGAGCAAACTCAGAAACAGTCTGATGAGGGAGTCTAGCCACCAAGGGATTTGCTAAATCTGGTCCAGAAGCAGCTATGATATTGCACCCTAGGGGGTAGCAATAGTTAAGTCTCTGATCTTTTGAAGACACTGTGCTCTGCAAGTCCAAGAGTATTCAGAAGAGGGTAACAGAAGGATTGAGAGGTACAAGTATATTTAGTAATTAAATATATGGGGGCAGCTAGGTAGTACAGTGAGCAGAGCACTGGCCCTAGAGTCAGGATGTCCCAAGTTCAAATGTAACCTCAGATATTTACTAATTAGGTAGCTGTGTGACCTTGGGCAAGTCACTTAACCCCATTGCCTTGCAAAAAAAACCTAAAAAAAAGATTATGGGTATCTTTGAAGAGAGGAGTTTCTGTTAAATGATGAGATCAGAAGTCAGATTCCAGAGAGTTAAGAAGAGATAAAGGAAGGGAAGTAGGAGCATCAAGTATAAATATTTTTCTCAGAGGTTGGTCATAAAAAGGAAAGAAGATAACAGCTAGCAGGTATAAATGAATAAAGTAAGGTTTGGAGGGACCTGTTTATAGGTATTAGGAAAGTAACCTATCCAGACAAGCAGAGATTGAAGAATAGTGAAAGAGTGGGGTTGATAGAGTAATATTCTGAAAATAGGATGAATTGGATGAGATCACTGGGGGAGAGGTAGTTGCCTTGTTTAGAAAGGCCTTAATGTAAGACAAAGATAAAGGAGTTATCAGAGAAAGGCAGCTAGGTGATAAGATGGGGAGGAGGGAAAAAGAGGGAACTGTCAATGAATGGCTTTATTTTTTCACTGAAGACAAGCTTTTCAGCTAAGGATAGATAAAGGAAAAACATCAAAAATTTGAGGAGAGATGAAAAGACTTGGAAAAATTTAGGAAATAGTATAATGAATCAGGGAGGTGTGGATGTAGGTAGCATAGTTTTGCAATTATTTCTAGATCTCTTAAAAAGATCTTATTCATTAACATATGGATGAGAATGAAAACAATGGATAGTGGGTGTAATCCAAACTTGAAGTTTGACAGGGAAGGTCTACAAGAGAGCCTAAATGAGCAAGGGACTCCAGTGTCTTCTTTCTGTTCTTAAATTTATCATACATACATATATGTGTGTGTGTGTGTGTGTATGTGTGTGTGTGTGTGTGTGTATTTCATTATTTTTTTTACATAGTTGCATGTTGTCTCCCTCCTTAGCCTGTGAGAAGAGAAACTCCCCCCCCCTTCTTTGTATCTCCTCAGGTGCTCTGTTTGATTTTTAACTTTAGGAAAAACACCTGAAAATCTCATTATCTGAAATATCAACATGGAGATTGATTTAGCTTTGATGCTCAATACCTCATTTTTGAGGTTCGAATGCCTCACCTAGACTGGAGGACTGAGCTATAAACTCTTTCCAAAGTCTCCCCTTTAGAAAGGGCTCAGAATTTCCTTGCTAAATTGATTTTCTGAGAGCTTCTCTGCTTGGTTACAACTCTCAATGTGAACATATGACCACTGGTTATCCTCTTCTCACTCCCTCCAAATACTCTTTAGTTTCCCCTATTAGGGGGAACCAACTATCTCAGGAACTGACTTTCTAATTTATATTCAAAGCATTGTGAAGAGTGCTTGGCACCTGGGAGGTGCTTAAATATTTATTGGCACATAGTAAGTGCTTAATAAATATTTATTCACTGACTGAGAAGAGAACAGGGTAGAGTTGAACTGAGATATCAAATATATCAAAGATATCAAATAGAGAAAAGAAAAAAGAAGAGATTGTAGAGGCATGACTGGGGGAAGAATGCAAATGTGAAGGGATTGACTGTCATGGGTAAGAAATGAATAATTATGCTTTGTAAAGTAAACTATTTGACCAACATTGAAATATGACTCTTCCCTTAATCACAATGGTCCAGCTTGACCAGAAAAGGCCCATATTAGGGGATTATGGTTATATGTAATTAAGGCCAGACTTTTCAGTCTTTATTTGGCCATGGAAGTAGTTACATATCTTGTTTATAGTTGTAAGTCTTAAACTTGACCTAATGCAGGCTTTGTTCTAGACCCCCTATAACAGTCCAAGCTAGGGGACAGATAGTGCAGCAGTATGGAATGGTCAGACCTTGCATTACCAGAGACAGGAGTTGCCATAGAGCATGCAGAGCAGGCAGTGGCAGACATGGAACATGCCAGGTAGGGAGGAGAAGCAGATTAGGTACTTGTGAAAGTGATTAGCAGACTTGGGCTGGGCAGATAAATTGGTCTCTCTGAATAAAGAACCTAGAAAGCAGCAAGGATGGGATTTGTTTAAAATATCCTGCTCCCCTTGATTAGGGATTTATAGGAGTGTGTTGGATGTACACTTAGCATACTCAAAGTTCTGACAGGATTCATTTGACATGTTTTTATTTGCAAATGTGCTACATTATTTAATAAGAAGTACTACCCATTAACTCATCCTATTTTCCATTTTTTTCCATAACCCATTTCTCAGCCTAGCTCAAAATGAGACTTCTTCTAGTCCAAACTAAAAGTACAATTGATGAATGCGATCACTACTAACCCCACAGGTTAAAAGAACTAGTTTAGTCTGAGTCTCTCCCCAGAAATGGCTTTCTTGTCAAAGTGAAGGGTGATCCTGACTGGGGTTGTTCCATTTTTCTAACCAGGATTACCAGATTACTAGAGGTAGATGAGTCTCATAAAGCAATTGTCAGAGAGGGCAATGATCAAGCCTCATCTGAAGACCAGCACCCACTTTCCCCAGCTACAGCTAATCATAAGGCTTTTCTAATACTGACTCTTCCCCACCCCTCCACCCCCCCCCACTTTTGGGTCTTAATATCTTTTCAGTCCCATTGTGGTCACTAACCTACTGAAGCAGGGACAGTTTGACTTATTTTATTAATAGTTATATGCTTTACTGTTAACAAACACTTATCATGTCAGGAAAACTTGCCTCAGTTTATTTTTGTGACACTTTAATGCACCAGAAAAATGAAGCTGAAAAACAAGGTTGGGGCTGTTAAAGCAAAAGGCAAAATGGGATGACCACAGACTATACAATCAGATAAGAGATTTTCAGAATTCATACTTGTGGGTGATAGATCTAGATCTAGAATATGACCACTTCTATACACAGCTAAGGTGCAGTGGAAGAATAGGTTAAGGCAAATGAGTTCATTGAGAAACTGGGAAGGAAAGATGTTTGAGACATAGATATTTATGTAGAAGTTCCTTGGTATGAGTGCAGGACTTTGAGTGGATGGAAAGACTACACAGAACTCATTGATGGAGGAAGAAAAAGAATCAGCAAAGAGCTAGAGTAGCTGAACAGCAGAGTAACTTGATATTGAGGCTCTGGCTGTACTGGAGTTTTGACTTGCTTTGGCCACCTGTGTCCTAGACATGTTTATGTCACTCCTTATTTTCTTACAACATTTGGGGGAAACACTTTGTAACTACTATCCTTCCTATAATATCTAATAAATGTCTTTGCTAACCAAATCTGTTAGCTCAACAAGGGAAAGCATCCTGGTTGGGAATATTGAACAATATTTATGAGGATAGCCATCCATAGCAACTACCCTGGCTAGGGTGGTAAGAATTGGGTAAATAAACTTCAGGAGGTTGTTATTATACATTGGAAACCCTGGAGGACACAGATAAAATCTAGTACTATTTAGTTCTCTGATTACATAAATTAGTACAAAGAGAAAGACAAATTAAATACATAATACAGTTTGGATGGCGGAGGAAAAGGAAAAAACCCACTATCCCTGAAGATTAAAAGGAGATAATGGCTAACCCTAACATTTATATATTGCTTAATATGAGCTACTTGATCCTCACAACAAATCTGAGAGTTGGGGTATTATTATTATCCAATTTTACAGTTGAAAAAGCTGAGACAAGGGGCAGCTAGGTGGCATAGTAGATAGAGCACTGGCCTTGGAGTTAGTAGTACCTGGGTTCAAATCCGGTCTCAGACATTTAATAATCACCTAGCTGTGTGGCTTTGGGCAAGCCACTTAACCCCATTTGCCTTGCAACCCCCCCCCCCCCCCCCCAGTAAAAAGCCGAGACAGAGATTGATTTGTCCAGGGTGACACAACTATTAAGTCTGAAGCCAGATTTCAATTCTGCAGGTCCAGCCCTCTATCCACTGTTCCACCTAGGAACATTTATTCATGCAAACTAATTCATGGAGTCGTAAAATCTTATCTTTCAGCTCATTAGCAGTCACTTAGTCAATTATTCAATGCATGGAATTCCTTGTGCAATATCCCTGAATATACATATATTTTATTTTATTCTTATTATCTCACCTCAAATTCTAACTATATCTCTATCCCCTCTCCTTCCCAGTTAGCTCTAATAAGAAAAATGTTAAAGTAAAAAAAAGTAACCTTAGTAACAAAAATGTAAAAAAAAAAGAAAAAAGAGCAATTCAGCAAAACCATCATAGGACAGTATAGGATAATGCATTTTTTTAAGTACTAACAAAATAAGTTAAAAATTCAGTCTGCAGGTGTTTTAAAAATATAAATAATCTTTATAAACATTAAAGATACTTTTCAGGATTGATATACATATTTGACCTCATCATTCTTATTCCAAGAATTTTAAAAATCTGAACTAAAAATGTATTTACATTTTTTCCTCCTTGCAAGTTCTTTTCAGTAGTTTTATATCTCTTATTCAAACTTTGTCTTCTCTTCTTTTTCTCCTACTAGCTGTGAAGTAAGAGTACAAAATTAAGATAACAATTTAGTGAAATAACTTACTTTAAGAAATATTTTGAAATTTAGATACATTCATTAATTATTTCTGTTTTCTCATAGGTTTACTGGTCAAAAGGTAAATAGGAAAGAATATAATATAATGGATCTAAAAGCACAAAACTCTTTGGACATGTTTACTATAAAATCAAGAATTTAATTGTAAATCATGGGATCATTATTGTTATTTGTCATTACTGAATTTTTTATAGATTATAAATATTGCTTTTTGAAACTTGCTTTCCTGAAATAGCTCCCCTAATTCAGAACAACTCACTTAATTTGAAGGTAGTGAAGCATTCATTGAAGACAAGTAAGGTAATGGAAATATAACAGAAGATAGTGACAAGATTTGGAAAGTACACATTTTCAAATTGTTTTTGGAGCCTGGTTTTATTCTCCTCATTATAAAAATATCAAAGAGAACCACTAACCATCCCTTTCTACTTTCCTATTATCCACTTGAATCACACTTCTATGGAGTTTCAAAACAGAATCATTGTCCTATGACTTGTTAGTGGCTAATTATTAGAGAAATTTCCTATAGCATTTTTCTAGTGATCCAGGGAACTTGCTTTGCCAGTGCCACTTCTCCCTTCAAACCCACTGAAAAATACACCCTTAAAAGTTTTAGTTGACCAAAAAAACTATATTGACAGCATTTTTAAAATTTCAAGGCATTTTTGAAAGAATACATACTTGAATTTTCTGTTTTTTTTCCAGTATTCTCTCCAAATTTCTAATAAGTTTCTTGCTATTTCAGAGCATGTCATTTTTTTTATTCTTTCTTCCATATTCTTTTCTGGTGCTTTAGTGTTGTTTGCCTTTGGAACAAGAGAACATAAATGAATACTAATATTTTAATAAACACTAATAAAATCAAGTTATAAAGTTACCTTTGTATAGCTTGAAAAACATTTGTTCCTAGTATTTACCCTATTTAGTCTCTGACATGTATGAGTTGTATGGCTTTGGTTGCTTTAAGGCTGTTAAGATGTTAAGTTTGCTTAACATCTATCTCTAAGCCTAATTTTCCTCATCTGTAAAATGAGGATAAGAGAAGTGAAATAATGTACATAATGCATATTATAAATCTTTACAAATGTCAGTTTCTGTTATCTTTTTATTTGGTGATCTCCAGGTGGAAAAGGAAAAATAAAAGGAGTAAAATAGGCTACTTTAGAGTTATCTTTTGCCTAAAAGATGCTAATAACACAAAGTAGGTTGTAAAGTCAATTGAATATTTTAGAGTCATTGTAAGTTTGTTGTAAGACTTTTGTGGTTTCTATGACTTTGTTCTCAGGTCAGATTTAAGTTTTCAGGCCAGCCTTAGAACTGATCTTGCAACCTGGGGATTTGTTGGATCCTTCAGGTTGTTTTCCCACACAGACCAAAATTTCCAAGGTATTGTGATTACTTTTATTGCTGTAGTCAGATCAATGTCATCCTGTCAATGTTCATTTCCTTGTAACTTGTATTATTTTGCTATTGTTCCTTTTTCCCCTCAATGTATCTAAACCTGAACTTTTTAAAAAACTAACTTAAGGTATACTTTCTTCATTAAATCTCCTTTGACTGCTCTGGTTCTCCTCAGAATTCCTATATCATTTATATTATGAACAATGCAGCTTTTCACTTAACTATATACTGTCTTGTTTACTGATGTTTAGTAAAAATAATCATACCCCCCTACTCCTAATCTGGGTACAATATTTTGTACATGACAAGAATTCAGAAAGTATTTATATTCTAGCTAGCATATAATTGGTGATCAGCAATAATTATGGGTCTTTGCCGGGCACTGTGCTATATGATATAAATAGATATAGATATAACATAAATAATAATATATTATTTGACTCTCAGAAAACCCCCAGTGATGTAGGTGTAATTTATTACCTCCATTTTACAGTTGAGACTATTTCCCCATTGTCCCATGCTTTAGATGTGTCTGAGGATAAATTTGAACTCAGATCTTCCGACTTCAGACTTAATGCTGACCACTAATTCACTCTAGGAAAGACTGAAAATGCCCTCAGACCAGGTTATAATCATTTGGGAGGAAATAATAGTAGCTCATATTTATGTAAGCTCACTTTCCTCAAAAAAAAACCCCAACAATTCATGATGCAGGTTGTACAATAGCTAATCTCTTTTATAGATGAGGCCTGTACCACACTGGCTAATAAGTATACCCAGGATTTGGACACAGATCTTTGACTGCTAGCTCCAGACCTCTTTCCATTACTTCCATACTATTTCTGACTGATTGATTAGATATTACCAGTCCGCATGTTCCCAATTACAATTTTACATTAAAAGTTCAGTTGTTATGAATGTTATAGCAAAATTGTCTTAAATTTGCATTTTAACCAGTTCTTCCCTTTTAATGCTTCCAGTCATACCATACAACAAGGATATAAAAAGAAAAATCAGGAGCACAGGTAATTCTTGAGGGTCACATTCTGACAGGAAGGAGTATTCTGCTGATACTGAACTTGTTTCATATTATAATTATCTGTGTGCTTAACCAAAGAGAATATAAATTTAGTGAGGGCATTTTGTACCCTATCTCTGCCTTGCATTTAGTATCAGTAATAAATACATAGTACTTGATAAACGTTCTTTCAGTTGAATTGCTAAGTCTTTTTAAAACCTAGGATTGTCTTTTGTTTCATTTGCCTAAAGACAACACTACTAATTTTTCCTTCTTTCTTTCCTTCCTAGTTTCCTAGAAAAATATGTGCAAAATACTGGTGTGTTTTAGCAAAGAACTTAGCTTGAAAATACTCACAAGCCTACAATACAATCACAAGCAGTTTTCAGAGATGCTGACTGTCTGATTCAAAGGAAGGTTGAAAGGTACTATGTACAGTTTCACTGAAGATTAGTAAAATGGAAAAAGAATATTAGACTTAAGTAAGGTTTAAAGAATGACCACAGAGCCATGGATTTAGACCTGGAAGGAATTTTAGAGATCATCTTATCCCATCTTATCTCTTTTACAAATGGGCAAACTGCAACCTTTGGAGGTGAAGTAAAGTGACTTACCCAGTGTCACAAAAATGGTTTGACGTGCTTAATGAATGTAGATGAAATTGAGGTAGTAAAGCTGAAGACCTCTACCACTCTTATCTCCATTAGTCACCCTCTAGAGCATAGGTTTCCTTATGTAACTGGGAGAATACTGTTCGAAAAAGTAGTTGTTGTGTTTCTACAGCAGTTTTAATTCACTTTCCTTTCAGCATATAAAATTACAATTGGAACCATAGTTATTTTTCACTGGGGTATAAGTGGAGGGTGTTGAGAGGGAGGAAGAGGGAAGAAGGAGGAGAAGCAAAGCGACTTCTTTGAAGAAGCACCGAGTCAGATATTTCCTATTAGTGCTGCATCGACAGAGATATTGATGATGGAGGGCTGGACCTCCTTTGTTGCCTGTACCTGATTTTCCTGGAAGGCTGGACAATAATTCTTCAAGGCAATGCGAGTCCTATTCACGAAATCTTCAAAGGTTTCCCCCATTTCGATGGAACAGTTGTTTGACCAATTACGGGCAAGCTTTTCTACGATAGTTAGACAACCACTCTGTTTCGGGAAGTATTGAAAGAGAAAGTGAAAACAAAGAAAGGGGAAAGTCCACCAAAGAAAAAGCTGGGGAAAGGGAGGGTGGGAGCGATGTAGGTGGGTTAGAGGCGGGGGAGGGAGAGAGGTAGGAGAAATCGAAGGAAAGGAGGTGAGGAGTGGTAGAGGAAAAGGAGATTGGAGAAGAAAGGCACAGAACAGGATGAATAAGAAGAGCGGTTGAAAGAAGAGGGAGGAACAGAAGCAGGAAGAGGAGGGAAGAGAACAATTTGATAGCGCATGAGGAGTGCTAGTAGCTCTTTGAAATTCCTTTATTCCTTAGCTCCTGAAGCCCCAGAGCCAAGGCTGTGTCAGAGTGATAACTGTAGGTGGCGCCCTAGACCCCCTCCCAATGCTTATCCTGAATTTTCAGGAGTAATTCAGATTCTTTCTTTCCTCCTCAGTTGCCCCCCCACAAACATACACAACCTCGTACCCTCTCTACCTCCCGCCCCGCATCTATGGCCAAGAAATTCTCAGATGGAAGGATCTCTTTCAATTTTTGTGAGGTTTCTAATCAAAGCAAAGTCATGGTCTTCCAGAGGGTTTGTGAATACCCTTTACACCACCCCTGTTAAGAACCATGTCCGCCTTCCTAAAATGTGACTGATCCAGGAAATCTCAGTCGAAACTGAAGAACCGTCTCTACCCAAGTTCAACAGCTCCACTTGACATTATGGATGCTATCTCCCCTCCCCCTGCCTCTCTACCCCTCAGCAGCAGGTATAACATTACTCACCTTGGTTTTACAGAATAAATTACTATTTTCAGATGATGACTAGAGGAAAAAAAGACAAACTTATTATAGTAATTTGCTAAGAGTAAGTGCTCCCAATCCAATTATAGATGAAGGGGAACCTCTTCAAAGTGGAATAATTTGCCTTCCTACCAACCCTTTCCATTAAGCCCATTTCATCACATTTCAGAGAATTAGAATTGTTTAGAAGTATTGATAGAGGGGAGGGTGAAGTTTCTTCTTTGACCTATGTTCCCTTCTATTCTAGTCTTCTACCATCTTTGAATGAGATATTGTAAATTGCACATGGTAGGAACAAATGCTTTTTCCCATTCCCTCATTTCACAAGGTTCCAGTCAGAAGACTCCTCAATTCTTTTCTTGAAAATCAGAACATACATTTTAAATTAATGTATGCACAAAACACATACAAAATTTTTGACCTAGACATCCCTCTTCCCTCATGTGTTCACATTCAACAAAACATTCACTTATTGACCATGCCTTAGATTCATTGACTATATCTTATTAACTAAGAATAAAATTCTAAATAAAGAGCAATCTCTTGAGAACTTCCAGAAAAATCACAAGCACAAACTTTCCCTGGGATGATGCTGAAACATTAGATTCTTTTAGGAAGGCCATAATAAACTTATGATTCAGCTATTCCTTATTTTCTGGTCCCAATGACTCTTGTCTTTTAAGAAATTGGAGAACATTTTTTTTGCATCTAATGTTTCTATAGGGATGCATCACTATAGGATCCTATCACTCACCGATTCTGAATCATACAAAGATTCAAGTTTCGTATTATAGATTGTATTTTCATAGTCACTGGCCATTTCATAGTGATTACATCTTCGAAAGTTGTAGGATAATACCATTCCAGTCAGTTGTAATAAGGTGATCAACCTGTAAAAAACTACCAAAACAAATATATTAAGACTCAGCCATCCAACTTGGAATCCCCTGTCCTACCAGTGTCCAATGCCCAGATTTTAAAGTGCTGCTCTTGGTTGAACTGACTCAATGCTGTCAAGACTCTTTCCCTCAATAAAGAATACCAAATTGCCTTATATTCACCCATGTTGTTGCCAGAAGTTGGAGTCTCCCTGTTGATCATCAGAGCTTGACTGACTCCAACATATAAAGTACCTTAACGCCTACGGGAAAATTTGATTTTCTTTCACAGGCCAATGATGTTTTTGTATGTCATACTTTCTATTGCTGATGTAAAAAAATAGGAGCAGCCAAATCTATGGAATTTTAACATAAGTAAAATCATCAGGAATTTCCCTTATTTCCTCCCTTTTATCAAAGAATCCTGGTTTTAAAATGAGCCTTCATTTCAAAGAGACATCTTCAATCACAATTTCTTTCATCTGAAAAGACACCTTTCTAGGCAGGCTGACAAAGATTTTCCTGAGGGAATCATTCTTTTGGGGGAGACTTGATGCCACCACTCTTTTGACAGCGTCTCTAAAGACTTCCATTTTACTCAATTACTTTTTATTCTTTGGGTGACTAGGAGGAAGCCTTATTGTGCATATGAGATGCAAGAGGTAGCCAGGCTGAAGATCACAGCAGCATTGGTTAGAGCTAGCATATTTGAACCCAGTGAATGAGGCTAGTGGAAATGGTCCAGTGAGTTTTTCCAAGAACAAAACTGCTTTCCGGAGAGATGCTTTTACAGACAGGGACAGAGCAGATACCTACATCAAAAAGACTGTTCATCAGAAATTAAAATGTAGAGGGAAGGAGTCACGGGATGTATTGGGAACAACATTAGCATAGCGTTACTTGTAAAATTTTGGCGACAAAGCTATTTTCCTTCAAATTCCAACTCTCTTCTCCCTAGTTACGTGGTTTCCAAATGAACGCAAAGAGATTAGATACTGGACATTGATGTCAAAGTCAAGGAAAGAGGTACGGGAGGTGCTGTCCAACACAGAAGCAGTTAGAAGCTGCAGAAGAAAGCGGCTGGTGCCGGGCCGCCCGTGCGCAACCATGAGGCGCAGCTAACTGAAGCATTAATCAAGCTCCTGAGTAAAGGGCAGAGATTCTCAAGAATTGGGGGTAGATCGGGTGCTGCCCTTGGATTTCGACCACTTCCAGTTCTCATGCTGTGAGCGAAGGTTGGGGGGAAAGGGAAAGAATGTAAAGAAAAGGGAAAAGGAAGGAAACGAGGGAGTGATAGGGACAGAGAGAAACGCAGAGGGAGAAGGAAAGGAGTAGGAAATGGAAGGGAACAGGAGAACGCCAGGAATGGGAGGGGGGAAGCTCTGGACATCGCAGTCCCGCTGGGAAACAGTTTTTGAAACCGGGCACCTTTTCAACTCAAGTTAAAGGAAGACTCGGAGGACGAGGGCATCGAGGAAGCTCACGCACTTCTCAGTCCCGCCCCCGACACATTTTCCTACTCCTCCCTGTCCCCGCTCCCCGCCCGCCTGTTGAATCCTGCTGTTTCTTAGCCCTTGGGAAGTTCCTAGGAGTCATCACTTGGAGCCGCAGAGGCAGAGCACCCTGCATGAATCTCGGTAAAGGTCACAGGAATTACAGAGACCGGGAACCAGAGCAGTGGGTGGAGTGGGGTTGAGAGGAAAGGGTATTGGATAAAAGAGAAATTTTGTGGAACAGCTGTCAGTTGTAATGTTCACCCAGAATTGTTGATGTTTGGACTGAGAGAAGGGAATTTGTATACCACTTACGTAATGATCAGCGGATGATTCACAACAAGATTTGGCTGGAAATGGCAACACCAGTCTAGGCTTAGTTCCTTGCATCTCTAGGTAAAAAGCAAAGCCATTTTTCCTAACAACACTTGGGATATTGTGGGATGCTGTTGAAATTTCATTCATGGATAATGTAAATTCATGGCAAATGTGAATAACAATAACAAGAAACAGCTTTGTAAAATTATAATGACCAATTGATCAATCATCCCAGAAAAAAATGTAAACTCTTGAATATAATATAAAGCACAGTTTATGTATTGTTTGACTTTGCTGAACTAAAAAAAAATTGTTCTAAAGGAATACTAGCTTGCTCTAAAGGAAGGGGGAGTGAAGGATATATTTATAAATGAAAATGAGTAACTAAATGGCACTTTTTAAAAGAATATTGTAAATGGTAAGTAAGTTACAAATCTGTACTTGTGAAGTTTCTGCTCTGAGACTTCTCTGTACACATAAAATCACAGTGCTGTACTATTTCTGCCTGGCAGGGAAATTGGCGGAGAAATATCATTTGCCTCATCAGAGACCTACTTTTCTCTTTGTTCTGCATGGATGCGTGTAAGCATGGTGGTATTAATCAGAGAATTGCTATATCATTGCCATACTCTTAAATTTGTTGCATATTGCAGTTCTAGTGCAGAAGGAATCATAGAATCAAAGAATCCTAAGAGACTGAAGAAATCATACAGATTATCTAACTCAACACATAGATATCTACTACATGTAAGATACTCTGTATATAAAACAAATATGAACATGGTTGAGACCAATAAAGAAAAAAAAAAGGATGGGAAACCTAATTTTTAGTGTGTGTATGTCATTAATTCTGAACTCTCAATTTCCTAAAGGCTCCTTCAAAAGTTCATAACATAATTCCAAATTTCCTGAATGAGATTTTCTTTGGTATATAAGAAACTTTCTCTTTTTTTTTTTAAGTTTTTACAAGGCAAATGGGGTTAAGTGGCTTGCCCAAGGCCACACAGCTAGGTAATTATTATGTGTCTGAGGTTGGATTTGAACCCAGGCACTCCTGACTCCAAGGCCAGCTCTCTATCCACTGCGTCACCTAACCACCCCCCTAAAACTTGCTCTTTTTATGAGCTATCACATGGTATCAGAGCATAGCTGAAAAATGGGTGGCAGACTACTTGAAGAAATTTACTCTTGAGTATTATTCTCTCTCCCAGGAAGCACAAGATCCTATTTCCTTCTGTCCTGTCCTCCCTCAACAGGTAAAAAATTACAATGGAAGATGATTATTTAAGGAAAATAAGGAGCAGCTTGAAATGCTTCAGTACAACTGAAGGATGGATATCACAGAGTCACAGAATCTTAAGAATTGGAAGGGATCTCAAAGGCCATCAAAGAAATAACTAGCAGTTTTGGTGTCTAAGCCCAGAAATGATGCCTGAAGTAAGCAACACTAAACAGTCCTTCAAAGGCAGCAGAGTTCCTTTGAACTTCAGTAAACTGAAGTTCCCCTGGCACCAACCTCCCCTTTGGATACCTCAAATGTGCAAGAAAGGAGGACTAGACCCAGCTAGGGAAAAACTTACATGGTAGTGACAGCTAGCCTAAGAAAGGTACTATCTGGTAACTTCCCAGTAACTTCTTAACTATCATGTAACTTCTTGCTAAGTAACTTCTGAAGGGGTAAAAGTTTACATGTATAGATAAATAGATAGATATAGATAGATATTTTATACACACATGTACATATGAATAAAATGATTGTTAAATATTTGAATTATACAAAAATTAAAAAATAATTATTTTTATTTAATTTATTTTAAAGTGCACAACCCTGGCTTCTTTGTCTTAGTTATAGCTCCAGAAACCTTCTGGTTCAATACTTATCTAAACAAGAATCTTTGCTATGATGTACCTATCCAGAGGCTTGGACTTCACTTTAAGATTTCTAGTGACATAGGAGTCTCTTTCTTCTGAGAAAGCTCATTTAGTTTTTGAGGTTCTACCAGTTGGGAAGTTTTTTCCTTTTTTCAACCTGAGATCTGTCTCTGAAACTTCCACTTATTGCTCCTAATTCTCATCTGTGGGGCTAGGAAAATTATGTCTAACCACTCTTATGCAATGGTGACCCTTTGCCTTTTTCTATATCTTTTTCATTCACTTTTTTTTAAATTTTAGTTATCTTTGTATGTGTCATATCATCTAATAGACAATAAGCTCAATAAGGACAGGGACCTTATTTAAGATAAACTTTATATCTTTTCCTGAACCTATATCAGTATTCTGCACATATTAGGTACTTAAAAATTGTTGAATAAATAACTTCATCATACTCATCACTTTTTCATCATCCTCTGCATATATGAAAGGGAAAGGGAAGGGAATAAGCATTCATATAAGACCTACTATAGATTAGCCACTGTGATGAGTACTTTTGCAAACATTACCTTAATTGATTTTCACAACAACCCTGTGAGGCATGTGCTATTATTATTTCTATTTAACAGTTGAAGAAACTGAGACAATCAGAACACTTCCCCAAGATCACACAGTGTCTGAAGCTAGTTTTAAACTCAGATATTCCAGATTACTGGCCCTAATTTCTATCTAGCGTGCCATGTATCTAAAACTGGAATATTATCAATGGGTAATGATAGCTCTTGCATAGTGGTTAATCTCTATTTTAGATTGGTTAAAAAAAGGTCTAAGGGTCTAAAAGGTCTAAAGGTCTAAAAACTACTGTGCATAAAGATGTGATGACTTCTTCACTACTATGAATGACAGGTTCCAGTAACACTATAAATACTATAAGTGTCCTGAATTTCTCATTCTTTAAATTGGAACTCTTGAGTATTACTGCAAATGTCAACTTGCCTAATGATGCTTTTATGTAGTAGTTGCCTATGTTTAATGTCTGAACCTTCATTTTCCAAAAGCATTCTAAGTAGTGTGACCATTATGTGAGTCAGTTCAGGGATGATTTCCAACAGTAGTGTATTTGAAGAGGCCCAACAATCTCCCATGAAATCCCATCATTAGCAAATTCATTCCTGTGAGTTAAGCAATTCCTGGCAAAATTTCCTTTGAAAAAACATTCACACATACACACACACACACACACACACACACACACACACACACACACACACACACACAAACAAACTAGTTTACTGCACACGGATTAGATTTTTCTTCCTCTAAAGAATAGAGAAGGAGCAATATGAGAGGGAGGGGAGGTGAATGCAAAGTCTCTGAATAGCAAGGCCAATTTGAAGACCAAACAATTCTACCTAAGCCATAGTCCCTTTAGAGCATGCTGTGATGAGAACAAGAACTACAGAGAAAGAATTAGAGACATAAGGACAACCGAGTGTCCCACTTCTCTATAAAGACTTCAATATTTCAAAAATATGTGATTTTTATTAGTATGGGAACTGCCTCCACCAAATCACAAATCATCTGTAGTTTAATAGATTACAGAATCGTAAGAAATAATTTTATAGTTAGAAGATCAGAGATCATCTGACCAAATGCTCTAATTTGTTGTTTAGTCATTCAATTAGGTCTGACTCTTTGTGACCCCATGGAGCAGCATATCATACCAGGTCTTTCTATACTCCACTATCTCTTGAAGTTTGTCCAAGTGAATTTCATTGTTACTATGATATTATTTATGCATCTCATCCTTTGCCATTTCCTTTTCCTTTGCCTTCAAAATCTTTCCCAATATCAAAGTCTTTCCCAGTGAATCCCATCTTTTCATTATGTGGCCAAAGTATTTATGATTCAGCTTAATTGAGATAAGACTTGCCCAATGTCTTACAGTAGTAAATGGCAGAGTTGAGATTTAATTCAAGTCCTTTGGATCAAATAGAGAGCTATTTCTTGTACATTGTTCTGTCTCCCATAAGTCTTACAGAGTGGCATCAGTCTCAGATATCTTCGTTGGCATGCTCAGGGTTGTACAGTTTATAAACTTGAGAGGCTTGAATCTAAATCCATTCACCCAAGCTGTATAATAGACTCAACCTCCCATGATAGCTTTCTTAGGCTTCTTTCAGTTAGTAGAGTTTTTCACATGGAAAACTATTTTTCAATTTTATCCTCATTACTCTCTAGCACTATGACTTACTAATGGCAAATCATAACCTCTCTGATCCCATTTCCTCATCTGCAAAATAAGGAAAATAATACTCTTCCTCTCTATCTCATTGAATCATGAAGAGAGTTCTTTGTAAATCTAAAGTTATGGTATAAGTATGGGACAGCTAGGTGACACAGTGAATAGAGTACTAAGCCTAAAGTCAGAAAGACTCATCTTCCTTAGTTCAAATCTGACCTCAGACACTTACTAACTGTGTGACCCTTACTAGCTGTGTGAGTAAATCATATAACTCTCATTGTCTCAGTTCCTTATCTAGAAAATGAACTAGAGAAGGAAATAGAAAACCATTTTTTAAACAAAGTGTATATGAACCATTTTTTTAAGCAAAGCAAATCATATAACCCTCGTTGCCTCAGTTCCTTATCTAGAAAATGAACCAGAGAAGGAAATGGAAAACCATTTTTTAAACAAAGTGTTTGGCTTTTGGGACATAGTTTACCATCCTTTAATCATCTCCTCTCAAGTATGTACAAGAAAATAGAGGCTCACACAGTGAATAGCTTACCAGCTATCATCAGGAAGAACTGAGTTCAGAAGAGTCAGAAAGAACTGAGCTCAAATCTGGTCTCAGACATTTGATGCTTACTAGCTGAATGATCTTAGACAAGTCACTTAACCCCATTGCCTCACAAAATAAAAAGAAAATGGAGAAAGGCAAATTGACTTCTATCGTATGTATCTTTGCCAAGAAAACAAATGGAGTCAGACATGACTGAACTGACTGAATAACAACATGTAAGGATAGGGTGCTAGATCTGGATCCGGAGTTCTGAAGACTAATACATTCAGGATATTATGATGAAAAACATTGTATGCGATTCTGGGTCTAGCTCTCCATCTTGAAGTCTTTTGGTGCTTTGTTTTTGTTTTTGTTTTCAAATCACAGGGCACTGTCCATCACTGGATATCTCTGTGGAAATGCTATTAACAGTATCTGAGAAACTTGGGAAAAATCTATATTAATTTAGATTAAATTGATTAATTATCTTGGGCATTTTCACTTTGCCTAAAACCTGGAATAAACAACCGCAGTTAGATGATAAGCTAGAGTAGAGAAGTATTTTATAATATAAAAATGAAAAACCAAAACAACCACTTACAGGAAACTAAGGGCAGATGCCAATACATTGAACATCCCTGAGTGCTTAGGGAAGTACCAAGATATAAAAGTTCACATTATAAACAAGAGAACCATGGAAAAATTGCACATAAGATCTATAGATAGAAGAAATTTTAATGACCAGTTAAGGTGACTTTCATTTACAGCAATACTAGGTTTGAACTCCATGGAACATTTCTAGGATTGATAACTTAAAATATCATCAACATAACGATAACTCAGTTTTGGATACTCAACATCTTCCCAACTCACTTAGCTTCCTCTCCCCTTTGACTGGAGGATGGACCACTAAACTCTCAAAGCTTTTCCTTTATAGAAGGCTGGATAATCCGTCTAACTTTCCATCTGCAACTGATTCCAAAGGTAACTTGCTTGGTTTGAATTCCATGGAATTTGATTCCTTGCCCCACCCCTTCCAAGCTGGGTGCCCTTGGTATCATTCCTCACCCTCCAGCTTCCTTTTTTTATGTTTTCTTCAGCCATTAAGATTGTAACCTCCTTGAGGGCAGGTACTATTTATCATTTTCTTATTTATATTCCCAGTACCTGGCACAAACAGATCCTTATTAAATTGAAGTGACCAAGAGGAACACAGAAGATAAACTGGATGACTTTTATTACATAAAATTAAAAACTTTTGGATAGGAGTGGCTAGGTGGCCCAGGGGTGGCTAGGTGGTGCAGTGGATAGAAGCACCGGCCCTGATTTCAAATCTGACCTCAGACACTTAATAATTATCTAGCTGTGTGGCCTTGGACAAGCCACTTAACCCCATTGCCTTGCAAAAATTAAAAAAAAAAATCTTTTGGATAAACAAGTCCAATAAAGATAAGATTAAAAGGAAATCAAGGGGCGGCTAGGTGGCATAGTGGATAAAGCACCGGCCCTGGAGTCAGGAGTACCTGGGTTCAAATCCGGTCTCAGACACTTAATAATTACCTAGCTGTGTGGCCTTGGGCAAGCCACTTAACCCCATTTGCCTTGTAAAAAACTAAAAAACAAACAAACAAAAGAATGAAGGACTGACAACAATATACCATTTCTAGGCCTATGCCTCCGAATTATTAAAGAAGTAGGAAAATTGCCAAGTATTAAAAATACAAAGCAGCTCTTTTTTTTGTGGAGACAAAGAACTAAAAAACTGGCTGGGGGAGCAGGGCTGGGTTTGGATAAAGCAGGGATACAAAGTTGTATTTGGGCAAGCCAGTCAGGTTCAAAACTATCCACTGATGTGAAAACACAATGGACACACAATGAAAAAGGCATTTGTCCTTAGATACAGACTTAGAAGAAGAGAGGAACAAATTGCTTTATTGTTTGTGGAATGAATATTTGTTTTCTCTGTCTAAATGTATAACTGGAAAATAAACAGTTCACCTTTATAAACCAATTTCATCCCACTTATGCATCAGCCAGATAGTACATTTCTTTTTCTATTTTTTTTTAGAGATTAAAAATCTAAGAGGATGGGAAGGAAAACACTGCAAATTAGAGAAACTCAGGAGTGCTACAAATATGGAATATTGCATGTTTACTTTATTATAGGTTTTTCTTAATTATTAGAAGAGAACTCTTATGGAATGTGAGTAATCTGAAAATGTTTGCAATGTAAAAATAAAATACCTCTATAAAATTGTTTTTTAAAAGATCCTTTCTTCAAATTTTCAATTCTATTAGGATTGTCTTTGTGAAAATATCTCTAAGTTAATATACTGAAAGGCAATGGGATGACTGGATTCTCTTTATAAAAAAGAACATAGTAATTCACAGAATTAATGAGGGAAACCTGTTCTATCTTCTCTTGAGCCTACAGTATACAGAGGTAAAAAATTTCCTAAAATTAATTATTTCTAAAACATGTACTAGATTATCATTATTTGACTTAATGCCAAATGGTGATTTGACATTGGTTAATATCAGGTTTCTTCTTCATTATACATTATATAATATCAGTTTTTTTCCCTTCATTATACATAATAGTATATTTCTAGTAATATTTATACACTATTCCTCAATAAATAAGTGGTAAAAAATGAGCAAAAGTTCTCAAATTATAAACTATTAATAACTATATGAAGGAGCAATCCAAAACACTAATAGTAAGTGGAAATCAAAACAACTCATACTCTGCAAAATGATAAAAATGATAAAAGATAGACAATGTTGAGGAGTTGTTTGAAGATAGGCACATCAGGTGGAGCTATGAAAATGATACAACCATTTTGGAATACAATTTGGAAATATACAAATAAAGGGACTAAAATACCTTCCAACCCAGAGATTCCACTAGTAGCATATACTCCAAAGAAATCAGAAGAAATATGCTTCAAAATGCTTATAGCAGCACTTTGTAGTAGCAAAGAATTGGAACCAATTAAGAAATTGTGGAAAATGAATGAATTGGAATCTTGTTGCTATAAGAAATGCCAAATGTGATGAATACAGAAAAATATCAAGGAACTTATATTAACTGGTACAGAGAGATTTTAGGAAAGACATGGCCATAATAAACATGGTAACTACAACCAGGGGTGTGCTGGTAAATATTTAATACCTGACCCCCCCAACATGTTTGAATAACATACTTTCAAGTTTAATCCTTAATATTAATATTTTTCCCATCACTTTCTTAAGTCTAGATAATCAGCAATAAAATAAATCAAAAATGTTTTCTAGTATTTGCTAATTTTCCCAGGTCAAAAGACTCATGTGGAAAAGAAAAAATTCAGTATTATGAGAAAACATCTCTAAGCCAGTCCCTTGCAAAGGTGATAGGTTCACCCAAAGATAGGGAATATAGCATATATTTCCAAAATTGTTCAATATATTAATCAGCTTTGTTGATTTTTTCCCCTCTTTTTTCCTTCAAAAATAATTGTTATATGGAATAATTCTTTGGGATTGGGCAAAGGAAGGGATATTAGGAGAAATTTTGGTGATATAAAACCAAAAGATATCAATAAACATTTATTTTAGAAAAATAAAGAGAAAGAAAGACAATATACAGCTCATTTCAAGTCAGTCTTGTTTAGAGATATGCTTGTAACTAACAAAGGGTAAAAAGAGATTAAAACTTTAATTATTCTAGGAAAAGTAAAAAAGTATATGATGTGAGAAATATTGGTCTCTCAAAATAACTCCCCTATTAATATGTGGTGGAAAATGCATTTTATTTGTACTAAAACATCTGGATTAGAAACACAGTTTGATTATAATAACAGAATTATACTGAGCTAATCTTTAACCTGGTAATGGAGAAGAGCAGAATGCCAGTAATCAAGTAGTGGCTTAATTAATTAATTGGGGAATACAGAAATTCTCCTGAGAACTTTTAGTTCTCAAGAACTCCAATCTTGCTGCAGTGAAGACAGGCATTGTAGAGCATTTAAAACTTGAGTAGACATCAAAGATGCCAAGGTCATTCACTGCATCCTGAGGACCACCAGTCATCCTGATTTGTCTTTCTCTGGGACTTCAGTGATTCTGAAAAAGAGAACAAGGCTGATGACTTTATGCAACTTTGACTCACTTAAATCTAATTTTTGAATAAGTCAAGGTATAACCCAGCAATGCCATTGGTCCTCTTCAAAAATGAAGGACAATCAACAACAACAAAGTTGTTTATCTTCTATTCCCAAGGAAATTTTTCAACTTCCCAGGAAAAGCAGATTGGAGAGAAGAAAATACGCAATTAACAATCCTAACTACACATGTGACAAACATAAACTAACTCATAAAATGAAAGAGAGTAGCAAAAAATCATTTTAAAAAAAGATTTCAGCAATATATTAATAATAATATAATAACCTGAAATAACTTGAGAACAATAATAAATAATTTGAAAAATAAAGATCTCAAATGAGGGAGAGAATTGAGCATTATCTATTATGCCTTAGGCAAATTCAAAAAGTTAGAATTGATAATCATCTTATATGGAGCAACATTAAAATTCAGGACTAAAAGAGCTAAACAGGGAAGCTACATTATTCTTTAAAGCACCATAGATAATGACATAATACCACTACTAAATTTCTATGCCCTCATATAAAAATATATTTTAAACATTACTCTAAGACTTTTTTAAGCTATTAAGGATTAAAACTGCATAAAGAGATTTGAGATATGCTAGATAGAAAAGTAGATACATTAAGCACATACTTTACTCATTGCTATCACAACAAAAATCACATTTGATAAGAGACTTTTGAAGAAAAAAATCAGTTAAAGGAAAAACAATTTCCAAAGGAAAAAGAAAGGTTACAGAATAATTTTATTAAAGAAAATACTTTTAATACCTGGTACAACTGAGTTAAGGCTTCATTCTCAACCCACTAATACTTTTTTTTCTGACTATCTCTCCCTCTGAAAGCTGATTCACTCATGATTTTAGCTTGGTTTTAGTTGATGATACCCAAATATTTACCTCCTAATTTGCCTCTCATTTTCAATATTGTATACCAATTGTTTAGATAATGTCTCTAAACAAAATTTGTCATCTTTACAGCCACAATCTGACTCCCCTATCATTCCTCTCCAAGTTATACTCTGATCTTTCTATACAATCAATGCCTCAAAAACCTCTTCACTCCAGTCTTGGAATTCATACTTTGAAAGTATCCTTCTCCCCTTCTGTCTCTCTTTTAATTCAATGACTCCTTCCAGAATCTCAATTTAAGGAGGGCAGCTAGTCCAACCATGTCTCATTACTCTCCAAGCTATGCTCCAGACTTTCTTTACCATATCCTTATGCCATGGACTTTTTAAATTTAATATTTATTCTCATTTTGTACAAATAATTTTTTTACATTAATAGAATATTCTTGTTTAAGAGTAAACAAAATACCCCCTCTCCCCCCATAAATATAGACTTGCTTGAGTGATAGAGGAGAGAAAAAAATTAAAATAAAAAAAATAGTAATAATTGTAGGTATGGCCAGGTGGCGCAATGGACAGAGCACCAGCCCTGGAGCCATGAGCACTCAAGCCCACATCTGGCCCCGTACACCCAACAATCACCTAGCCATGTGACATGCAAGCCACCCCAACCCCACTGCCCTGCAAAAAACCAAAAAAAAAAAAAAAGACCCAAAATAAAATAAAATAGTAATAATAGTAGGTGGCTGGGTGGTGGACAAAGCATTGGCCCCTGAGCCAGGAGCACCCGGGTCCAAATCCGGCCTCAGACACCCAACAATCACCCTGCTATGTAGCCCCAGGCAGGCCACCCAGCCCCATCTGCCCTGCCCCCCCCAAATAATAATAATAAAAATGTGCTTGAGTCTTTGTTCCAACACCAACAACTCTGTCGCAGGTGGATCACATTCTTTATGATAAGTCCATCACAAAAGTTACTTCCATATTTTTCCACCATTGCCATTGCTGATCACAACTCCCTCCTTTCTTATTTCTCCACTACCATGTACTATGTTTTCTCTCTCCTTTCACTCTGACTCTGCTGTAGGGTCGCTGAGTGGTGCAGCAGACAGATCCCCGGCTCTGGGGCCAAGAGGCCCTGAGCCCCCATACCACCCCTTAGGCCCAGCATCCACATGGCCCCATGGTCCTGGACAGGCCTTCCAATCCCAGCCCCTTGCAAGAAGTAAAAAAGAAAATGTGTTATATCTGACCACGCTCCCCCCCCATGGTCCATCCTCTCCTCCATCACTCACATCACCCCCTTCCCCCTGTCCCCCACTCCTTACTCCAGATGCCTGATACCCCATTGAGTATATATGTTGTTTTCTCTCCTAGCCACCTCTGATAAGAGCAAAGATTCCCTCATTCTCCCTTGCCTTCCCCCTTCCATATCATTGCAATAGCTCATTGTAATAAAGAAAAATCTTACTTTATGAAATATCTTGGCCTATTCCCCCTCTCCTTTTTCTTTCTCCCATTACATTTCCCTTTTTTTCTATTGACTCCATTTTTACACCATATTTTATTTTCAAATTCAGCTGTCTCCTGTGCTTCAACTATAAAAGTTCCCTCTACCTGCTCTATTAACTGAGAAGGTCCATATGAGTATTATTAGTGTCATTTTTCTATGTAGGAATACATGCAGTTCATCATCAAGTCCCTCATATTTTCCCCTTCTCCTCCAATCTCTATGCTTCACCTGAGTCCTGTATCTGAAGATCAAGCCTTCTGTTCAGCTCTGGCCATTCTAATAGGAACATTTGAAATTCCCCTGATTCATTGAAAGTCCATCTTTTTCCCTGGAAGAGGACATTCAGCCTTGCTGGGTAGTTGATTCTTGGTTGCATTCTAAACTCTTTTGCCTTCCAGTATATTATATTCCAAGCCCTAGGAGCTTCCAATGTAGTTGCTCCTAAGTCCTGTGTGATTCTGAACTGTGTCCATCTGGCTGCTTGTAATATTTTCTCTTTGACTTGGGAGTTCTAGAATTTGGCTATAATATTCCTAGGGGTTGGTTTTTTGGAATCTCTTTCTTGGGGGGATCGGTGGATTCTCTCCCAAGTAATTCTTTGAAAATGATGTCAAGGCTCTTTTCCTGATCATGACTTTCAGGTATTCCAATTCAGGTATTCCAATAATTTTTAAATTATGTTTCCTAAGTCTGTTTTCCATATCAGTTGTTTTTTCAATGAGATATTTCACATTTTCTTCTAATTTTTCATTTTTTTGGTTTTGAAGTATTGATTCCTGATTTGTGGTAAATTAATCAATCTCCCTGAATTCTATTCTTTGTCTGAAGGATTTGTTCTCCTCAGAGTTTTCTTATCTCTTTTTCCATCTGGCCAATTTTTCTTTTTGAAGCATTCTTCTCCTCAATAACTTTTTTGAACTGTTTTATCCATTTGACCTAAGCTGGTTTTTAGCATGCTATTTTCTTCAGCAATTTTTTTTTTTTTGGATTTCCTTGACTAGGCTGCTGACTTGATTTTCATGTTTTTTCCTGCATCTCTCTCATTTTTTTTCCCCAGTTTTTCTTCTAACTCCCTCACTTGATTTTCAAAGTCTCTTTTGAGCTCTGTTATAGCCTGAGCCAAATTTCTGTTTTTCTTGGAGTCTTTAGATGCAGGAGCTTGTGCTTCCTCATTTTCAGACTGAGTGTTTTGATCCTTCTTGGGCTCACAGGCAAAATATTTCTCAATAGTCTTCCTCTTTTTTCTCTGCTTGCTCATTTTCCCAGCCTATGGTCATTCACAGACCAGGAGGGAGGACAGAGCCTCACATACTGAGACCCTTGTGGGAGTGTCCCCCAAAGCTCAGGAAGCACCCCAAAATGTGAGGCTCTGTCCTCCCTCCTGGTCTGTGAATGACCATAAGCACCTCCCTCTGCCACGGGGCTGAGGTGGGGGGGGGGCTGTTGTTCTGTGGGGGGGCCTAGACTGGGATCAGGATCTGAATGTGGTCAGAGCCCCAGAGTCCTGTTTCAGGGGCAGAGGACAGAGCTCTACAGTCTCTCTTCACTCCCCTCCCTCAGCTCAATGGGCTCATGCCCTGGGGGCTCCTGCTTAAAGCTCTGCCTGCTTATGTTTCCTGGATCTGGAATGTAGTGGCCAGGCTGCTTGCTGTGTGCCCTGAGGGCTGGGCTTCAAGTGCTCCTTCCAGCAGAGGTCCCCTGCTCTTCCCCCAATTTGTGCTCGGTGCTCCCCTAGCTCTGGAGACTCCCCCACTCGAGGCTCCCAGCACCCTGGGGCTGCCTCCAGGAGGCTGAAGTTCTTTCATCTGGAGGTCCACCCCTCTGGCGTGCCGCCCCTCCAACTCCAGGGAGCAGAGCCTTTCTGCTCTTTTCCAGGTTACCTTGAGTAGGAGAACTGCCTCACTGGGTCCCTCTGTGGGTTCTGTCTTTCGAAAGTTTAGTCCTTAGTTTCGAAGATTTATGAGAGAGCGCCTAAGACAGGATCTGTTCTTGTTGCCATCTTGGCTTTTTTTTTTAAAGCATCCTTTTCTATGTATGTAAGCTCCTTGAGGGAAGGGCCTGACTTTTTGCCTTTTACACTAAATAAATCCTTTTTTTTTTAAATTGGCTACCAATTCTTCCAAATGCTTCCATTTCTGTCAGAGCATGTTGCCATTATTTCTCCAATTACTTAGGTTTGAAATCTTTCTTCTTTAGCCTCCTTAATTAATCAGCTACTAAGTCATACTTATTTTGTCACATTGTCTCCCAAGTCAATCCTTACCATATAATTCCCGTTATTACTTATCCTAGTGCAGTCTATTACATCCAGTTGGTTAGACTGTTGCAGTACTATTTTAGTAATCTCATATTTCCTTGCTTCTAATCTATTTTCCACACTACTATATTTGATTTTTCTAAGACATGAATTTCATCATGTCACTGATCAAAAACATTTAACTGCTCCCTTTTCAATTCATAGGACAAAGTTCAAATTTTTTGACTTTGTAATTATGTCATTTAACTGTTCTGAGTCTTAGTTTCCTCATCTATAAAGAAGGGTTGATAATGTTTCCCCCTTTTTGTTTTGAGAAAAGTATTTTTAAAGACTACTATCTCAACTGATACTAAGCTCCTTTTCTGAAAGACAAAGAAGAAACATTGACCATCAATTTATTGATTACCTACTAGCCTAATTAATAAATTGATTGTTAACTACCTAAAACATTGTTTTTTAAGGGTTTTCATGCATCACATCAAAAAAGGTACTGTGTTCTCTGAGCTAAGTAGAATTGAAGTAGCTCAAAAGAAATGAGATGTGGAAAATTAGAGATTTCTCCTTTCCAATTGTTCATATGGAATATTTATGCCTAACCTGTGACAGAGCCTTCTGAGCTCATATCTGCCTAGTCACAGGTGAACATGCTGTACATGTGAGGTCATTTTGATTCTCTTTGAATAGGAAGGACAGTAACTGTCTCATTTCCAAGAAGTGAAAGATGCTTCATATCACTCTTATCAGTCTTCCTGTGGTTCCTGTACATTCTTTCAAGATACTCAAAATTTGTCCCTCAGTTTCTTTCATACCGGTATCTACAGAATTTTAAATTCATTTGTGAATTTAACTACTCTACTAACTCATAGAATCACAGATTTGGAAGAGACATTAGAGATTATTTAGTATGACTCCTTGGTTTATAGACTAGGAAATAAAGACCCATAAAAGTAAAGAGATTTGCTCAGGTCAACCAAGATAGATGAAAATGTAGTCTTTATAACTTACATGATACTATATACTAAGGTCAAGTTTTACCTAAAATACTTTAGAATTACTTATATTATAAATTACCTTTATGGTCTAACCTATCTCATCCACTTGCTCTGAAAACCTTGAGTTGTGCTCATTAAATCTCAAAAAACATAAAGAAAATGTTTTTCTCATAGTATTTTTCCAATTTTCAATGTTTAGGATACTACCATATCCAAAAGTCATTTGCATATATGAAGTGAACAGAACCAGGGGGTATATTATATACAGTAACAGCAGTATTGTTCAATGAAGAACTGTGAATGAATTAATATTTTCAACACTACAATGTCTCCAGGGAGACATTGCCTCTTGAGAGGCAACATATTTTAGTGAAAAGTTTTCTTTAGTGAGTTTTTCTAATTAGAAGATCTGTATTAGAGTTTTGACTCCATGACAACTTCAGCAGTTCATTTGATCTCTCATCAATAAAATGGAGCATTACCTATTCCCTTATATAGTGGTTTTGAGAAAAGGTATAAAGCACTTACATATATTTGAATGAGCATTTTTTTGATGTCTTGAGAAGGCATAGTGCTTTCCCTGACACATAAGAAAAAACATGTTTGCATACAAAATAGAAAACTTATTTTTCTTTTTCTACACTTTCAAAATCTATTATTTCACATATATGAAACCATAATTTCTGGTTTTCTTATTCTTCTCATATATGGTTTTTCCCTTTTATGCATTTGCCAATTTTGCAGAACATACTTCAGGATTATTATTAATCATCTATCCATTTCCCTTATCCCCATTCACCCTTTCACTCATTATTTCACAAATATTTGTTGAACTCATACTACAGGGCAGGTACTAGATATAGGATCATAGTTTTAGACTTACAAAGATAACCAAGGAAACTGGAAGTAATAGAGTTTCCAGCTGCCCTAAGTAAACAAAGGATTTTTGCTTTGACACATGTGTGTGTATACATACACATAATATATACTATATATAAACATACATACATGTGTATGCAGATATCCAAAATCATATATAATACATACAAATATACATTCATAGGCATATATGTAAGACAGTCCTATGCTCATTTCCATTTGTCCTCTGTTTCTCTGAAATTGGAGAGTATCTTCCTTCAATAGTATCAAATCTTCCATATTTTTTAAAATCTAACTACTTATCATTTCCCTACACCACAGCAATGTTTCAACCTTATATTATCTAGTCATTTTAAATAGTCTAAAACAATATTGAGTAATAGACTGAGACAGTGGTTTTCCTATTTTTGTCTTTTGATTAAATTTATTTTGGCTTTAACTTTGTTTGAGATCATGATTACTCACCTGCTATTTTTTAACATTATAAATTCCATTCCCTACCTTTATTTTAATATGTATCTCTCATTTTTATAGCATTTCCAGAAGGCAACATATTATTGAATTCAAAATTTTAATCTACTGTTTCCATTTTATGCATGAATTCATCCCAATTCACATTCTAAACTATAATTACTTGTTGTTTATTTACCTCCTTCATATTTTCCTCCCTATCCTTCTCACCCTATTCCTAACCTTCCTCACACCTCTGCCTTACTTCTACCCACTATCTTGCCCTTCTATTTCTTATCCTACCCCTCTCTAAGAATCCATTATCCTCTCCCTCACCCATTCCCTTTGCCTTCTTGTTTCTATATGAATTTAGAAGACTTCACACCCTTCCAATTATATATGCTGTTTCCTCTATTATCCCACTCCCATTATTCTACACCCTTCTATATCTTCCTTTATTCTATTCTCTAACCCTCTTATTTCTCTATAAATTTAGATATTCTTTTAAATTATATTTATAATGTTCTGTCTTCAGTCCAGATTTGATGTGAGTAGAATTCCCTCTAAAAATCCTTCCCTTTCCTCTTATATTCTTATTTCTTTCTGAATTTAGAATTTATACACTTCCAAATATATATGTTTTGTTCCCTCTTTAACCCTTTCCTGATAAGAATGGGTTAGCAATGAAGCTAGTGGTCAGGTTTTGGGGAGTAGAAGCAGGCATGGCTTTTGGAAAGGATTTTGCAACCAATTCAATGAAATCATCCCTGCTATTGTTGGCAAGGGCTACATCATATTGAATGATGAACTGAAATATGCATCTCTAGTTCTTGGAGCAAGGTTGTCTGAAACAAACATTCAATCTTCAAGCACAATTAATATTCAAAGCCTTGAGAAACTATTAGAAGATGATATTGTGTATGGACAGCCTTGAACACAAAGGCCCTGGAACACAAAAGAGAGAATATGTAACATGGTATGGTCAAGTGTTCACCTCCCTGAAGTGATTGCCCTTAAGAAGAAATACAAATCTCACCCGTGAGGCCCACAGCACTGGGATACTGGACCCAACAAATAGGAGTGTAGTAGAATACTTCTATCTGAGGATGTGGATGTGATGATGGGGACATTAATATAGAGCTTTGGAGCTGCTGGAGGATACATTGGAGGTAGGAGGGAACTGATAAGACTATCTCCTAACACATTCTCATAGGGCCTGTATGCCACATTGTTGTCATCATCTGTTGTAGAACAAATCATAACCTCTATGACATGGATTATGGGCAAAGATGGCCCAAACCTTGGCAAAGAATTGTGCAACAGACAGTTGAGAATATTATGTATTTCACAAAGTGATTGAAGGAGATGGGTTTCATTGTCTTTGGAAATGAAAATTGCTCTGTGGTGCCTTTCATGCTGTACATGCCAGGAAAATTTGGTGCATTTGGATGGGAAATGATGAAGTGAAATGTCTGTGTGGTTGTGGTGGGATTTAAATTCCAAACAAGGTTTTGCTTATCAACAGTACACACTAAAGAAATATTTGATACTGCATTAAAAGAAATAAATAAAACTGGATGCCTGTGGCAGCTGAAGCACTTCTGTCACTGATTGGTAATTCTTTTCAACTGGTCCTTTGATGAGACAAAATATGAAGAGACAGAGGACTATGCCTTCCTGGTGATCTTTAGAGGACACCTTCCCTCACCCAGGACAATATGTGGTCTTTCTGAGTCCAGTCTAGAACCACAATTCTGTGACTGCTTCATGTATTTTCTCACAATACTGAAGATAACCATATCCAATTCAAATGGCATTTTGTAAATAGTGAAAGTTGTTTCACATTCTTTCTCCTCTGCATCTCTGCTTCAAAAAAAAAGTCTTATTCTTTGCTTTTCCACCATACACACACATTTTGGGAATGAAAAAAAGTTTTGTTTTATAACTCTTATCCTGATGAAATCACAATATCCTAGTCTGCCCTATAAACCACTCCTGACCCTCACATCTTTTCCTATCACTGTAGCTACTGTTTATGGAGTAGGATCTGCAAAGAGAATTCATTCTGTTCTTCCTCCTTAGGAAACAAGTGCCTTCCACTTATCTACCATACTGACTTTGAAAGTTATTAATGTTAAACTATAATTTAAACATACAGATAATCAAAGCTCTTTTTTTTAGGTTTTTGCAAGGCATATGGGGTTAAGTGGCTTGCCCAAGGTCACACAGCTAGGTAATTATTAAGTGTCTGAGACCGCATTTGAACCCAGGTACTCCTGACTCCAGGGCTGGTGCTCTATCCACTGCACCACCTAACTGTCCCTGTGAATAAAATAGGGTTAAGTTCTCTGCCTGGAAACTATTCAGTATATTTCTATGAAAGGATTAACATTGCTACATTAGCTCTTTTTAAAAGCTGACATCCTTCTGATTATATCCTGATTACTGTTTTCTTTTGTTGTTTTCTATCAAAACATCTACTATATGAAAGAGATTTTTAAAAAAAATTTCCAGATTGTGGGAGAGGGTACTCAGATACAACATACTTTTGGACAGGGACAGGATGAAAGGAGAGAGAGAATAGAATGAGAGTGGGGAGGAATAGAGTGGAGGGAAATACAGCTAGTAAGAGAAACTGTGGGAAAAAATATTGAAGGAATTTCTCTGGTGGGCTTATGATAAAGAAAGCAATTCACCCTAGAGACAGAGCCATTGGAATCTGAACACAGACTGAAGAACATTTTTTTTCTCTCTCTCTCTATTCTTGAGGCTTCTCATCTTCTTGGGGGGGTGGGGAGGAGGGTTTATGTTTACTCTTTTAACAAGATTATTGTAATAATATAAAATAAATCAAATTTTTTTAAATCTTAAAAAAACTTCCAAAATAGCCATCTTCTTCCCCATTTAATACCTTTATATCAGTTCTTCCTCTTATAACCTCATTTGTATGACATAATTATTCTTTTTACCTTTTCTACACCATTTTGCTTTTTTTTTTAGAATCACATCACACTCAGCTCTATCACAATCTTTCTTTCGAATTACCTACTTGCTAATGATGATCTTAGACATATGGTTTACATTTCCAGGTTTATATTTTCACATGTAAAAATAAATAATTTGTCCTTACTGAGTCCTTTGTAATTAGCCTTTGAGTTAATCTTATATTTCTCTTAGATCGTGTATGTCATTTTCTATTATATTCTGGTCTTTTTGCAATAAAAGTCTAAAAGTCTGTCAGTTCTTTGAATATCCTTTTTTTCCATTCAGGATTATACTTTACTTTGTTGAGTATGATATTTTCAGCTACAACTCCAGTTATTTTGCTCTTCAATATGAAGTGTTCCAAGAAATGGAGTCTTTTATTGTAGCCACTGCTAAATCTTGTGTAATTATAATTGTAGTTCCACTATATCTGAATTTTTTTTCCTTCTTGCTCATATTTTTTCCTTAACCTGAGAATTTTGAAATTTGACTATAATATTCCTGTAAGTTTTCCTTCTAGAATCTCTTTCATGTAGTGATTAGTGTTTTATTTCTACTTTCCCCTCTTGTTTTAATATTTCAGGACAATTTTCTTTAATTATTTTTTATATTATTGCATCGTATTTCTTTTTTGATCATAACTTCCAGGTAGTCTGATTATTCTTATGTTTTCTCTTCTTGATCTGGTCTCCTGATCAATTATTTTTCTTATAAGATGTTTTATATTTTCTTCTGTTTTTTTCTTTATATTTTGTTTGTTATTTCTTGGTCTTTTATAACTTTTCTGGCTTCCCCTTGCTCAGTTCTAATTTTCAAAGAGTCATTTTCTTCCTTAATATTCTGGATCTCTTTTTCTCATTGTTGTCTTCTTTTTTTATAAAATCTTGTTTTTCTTGGATTGTTCTTATTTTTAAAAAATGTTCTCAATCTTTATTATTTTATTTTTTTAAAGTCTTTTTTGAGTTCTATGGATTGGGGGGGGCAGATGCCATTTGTTGTTACTCTTTGGGGTAGGAGAGGCTTTTTTTTTTTTTTTTTTTTGCTTCAGTATCCTCCTCTGAGGACAAAGTCTGGTCTTCTCTGTTCATAGGAACTGTCTATGTTTGGGTTCTTTTTACTTTGCCTCTTCGTTTTTTAAAAATTTTTACCTACTTAGTATTATAATCTCTCTAATCCTGGGGTATAGGAGAAGAAGTCTCAGGTCCTTCTTACTGTTATTTTTTGAGCTTTGTCCTGGGTCCAACCTCTGTACTCTTTTTTGCCTCAAATGTCACAGCTAAGGACCCTGTGTTACTTTGTTTTGAAAATGATCTTGCTCTCTGGTGGTTATAATCTTTAGTTCTTCCCTCTAGCCTGGTATCAAGACCTTTCCTGAAGTGCACACAACCAACAGTGATCATAACCCCCTGCTTCTCCACTCACAGGCCAGGGGGTGTGCTGGTTCCTTTTTACCTAGAAATGCATCTTAGCAGCACTGCTGGGCTTGGGAGGTGAAAAATCCTGTGGCTGAGACCAAACCTACCTACAACCCAGCTGCATCTAGCTTGGAGGTGTTTACAATTCATTTAGGAGAGCTAAGTCTCATTTCTGGGATCTTTCTTCTTTCTCTAGCTGTCCTGGGAGAAACACTGTTTTGCCACAACTCTTGTTTAGTTTTGCCGCAACTTTTGTTTAGTTTTGCCACACTAAGTTCACCCTGACTTGTTATTTTTTTCTGGTTTGTGGAGGAAATCTGGAGAGCTTAGAATTTTCTCACCTACTCCACCAAGTTCCCAGAATTCTCTATTTGAAGAAAGAATCTTGAAGAGAATCCATGAGGGTTTGACTTGTAAAATGAGCCCCTTTTGTTTCTTAATATTACCAAAGACTTCAAAATAGGGGGGGGAAACTTCATTAAAATTTTCTTTATATTTATTAATGCAATTTTGTATATATAATTCTAAAATTAAGTGTTAAGAAAGTATACTCAAAACCTATATATACTATTAGAAATATTCAGAAGCTGGTAGATAGCTATTCTAATTCCTAAAGAAAAGACTAATCTTGTTGCTTTCTCAAAGTTTACTACTCTAATTAAAAATTTTAAACTTTGCTATCTTCATTTCATCTTCTTTTGGTGATACATATTATCTTCATACCATCCTGGAAAAATGAGATAATTTAGGACCTAATCTTATAGATGTTAAACCTAAGAACTCATTTTAGCTTTCATACTTGTATTCTATTCTATAACCGAGAGATGTTTTAATATCAATCTATTAATTAATATATTTGGCACTGCAACAACAGAAAAAGTTTTTTTGTTGTTTTGGTAGGGCAACGGGGCTAACTGACTTGCCCAAGGTCACACAGCTAGTAAGTATTCAGGGTCTGAACTTAGTTCCTCCTGACTCCAAGGCCAGTGCTCTATACAAACAAAAATTTTTATAAACCTGCCCACTTTATAAAAATTTTCTATAAAAGGAAAAAGAAGGGACATGATTATGACAATGTCGAGAATGTTCCTTTGAAGGCAAAGACTGACCTGACATAAACTTAATGAGGAAAACTTCATTAGCTCTGTTTGATTCCACATAAAAGTCATGGCTAACAGTCAATTTTGCAGCACCACATTATTCAAAGTTCAACCCTGTTAACAGGATATCATAGGCTCAGAATTAACTAGGTGGGGAAAAAAAGGAAATAGCAAAGAATTCTATCTTTGTCTAGCCTTCTCAGACTCAATTATCTATCAGTAACAGTTCTCAAACTGCATTCCCTTTGGGCAGTATGTGACAATACCCTTGAATGGAAGAATATTGGCTTGATAAGAATTCAGTCAGTCATCCCTGAAGTCAGAACTCAGAACAGTATCAAGTCCCAGGAGACTGTAATAGCAAATAGCAAAATTTCACTAATCAAAGATTAGGGCTGGGTTATTATTATTATTTTTCTCATGTTGCAATAACAGTTAACAATAAGCATATATAAGAATATTTATGCATATATAAGGTCTTAATTATACTTTCTAGTTTAAATCCATCCTGAACTAGAAATCAATCATTAGAAATAAAATCAATCATTAGAAATTAAGATCAATATTCTGGAGTTATGTATTTATGTTGAATATATAATAATTTATTCAAAAAAGTCCAGAAAAATACTGACTACTTACTATAAGCCTATAAACTAACAATTATCCATGTTGTTTATTCATTTCTAAGGCAAAATAAACTCTAAATCTAAGGTCTGTTGTCTCAAAACTGTAACTTCAATATTTACTATTTGTTAACAGGTACAATTTTCAAATTTCCATCAGTGATGGCAAAATTATCTATCAGACAAACCTCACTCTTTACTATAAGCAAACGATGTCCTCCTCTTTGGCTTGGGAGTTGTCTTAGTTTCTCATCAAACCACTTTATTATTTTAGCAGCAGGACTGATAAGATCTTATTCCTGCCCAAATGGAAAGCCCCAAGAAACCTCAGATTTAAACACAACTTAAGAAGTCTGTGATACATTTTGTTTCTTTTTTCAACAGTAAGTTATTCATTTTAAAGAAAAATATCAAAAATACTTAGCAATTTCAAACTTTGTGACCACATTTTTTACCCACTCAATTCATAATTTAATAGCATTCAAATTAAAAGAGAGGGTAATTTTCCAATATAATTGTGTCAACCTCATATTATCATTTTTTCAAATTAACACTTCCCATACAATGGTTTCATAAAATTCACAATATAAAAAATATTCAAGTAGTCCCACAATCGCATAAATAATTTATTTTTTAAAAATAACACAAAGCTTTTTTTCTATCAGTCAGATCACATCAATTCCTTTGAATGCATTTCCAAATCTTCTTATGTAGAAGATCACTTCATCTAATTATCAATTTGGCATTCTGTTTAAAATTCTGTTGCAAAATTATTTAAGCTCACAAGAGTTTTGTTCTAATTTCTGCTATACTATTTCCTGTTCTTTAAATTTTGTTTTAATACTGCCTTTAAGTAAGTTACCTAACTGAGCTTTGAATAATGTGGAGCTACAAAATTGGCTGTTAACTATAACTCTTAAGTGGAATCAAACAGAGCTAACAGAGTTTATGTCAGGTCAGTCTGTGCCTTCAAAGGGATGGACCTGACATTGTCATAACCATGTCTCTTCTTCATCCTTTTAAAGAAAATTTTTATAAACAGTGTTCAAATGATGCATTGTACCTTGGCTCCAACACAGTTAAGTTCTGGAACTGCAATAATCCCATGGTCATAATCTTACTTTTTAAAACATAGTGTTTTACCCTTTTTTTTGGTGTGTTTTTGCAAGACAATGAAGTTAAGGGACTTAACCAAAGTCACACAACTATTAAGTTTCAAGTGTCTCAGGCTGGACTTGCTCTCAGGTTCTTCTGACTCTAGGTGTGGTGCTCTATCCACTGCACAAACCTAGCTGCCCCCTACCCCCACAATTTTTATTTTCTTCCACTTTTACTAGAAAGAAACTGCTCGGTGTTTGTTCTGCAGTGTTGAAGTGCTTATTCCTTTTTGTTTTGCAAGAAAGTTTTTGTTTTGACAGAGTTGAAATAGATTGCTTTTTCCTCTTAAGCTGTCACTAGTAAGTAAATTTATCTATTTGGGAATTCCTTTTTTAAGAGAAATTGGCTCTAAACTAAAAGATACTTTGTAAATGTGGTCTCTGCATCTCTTCAGTTCACTTAAGTTCTACATAAAGGGAAAAGGGCAACATTGCTGGCAATCACACCTGGGACATGGAGGAATTATAATTCCAATTACAGAAAGCATGAAATGATAATGAAGCCTCACAAGCTTTCATTCACCTTTTAATAGGAGAAAAGGTCCTTAGTAGTTTTCATGGTACCAGGACTTATAGCTACACCAAGCTCATCTTGAACAGTCAGCAGTGATATCATCTTTGAAAGCAAGGATGATCTGTCTGTACACCATGAATATCAGTAAATAATCAGGAAGGTGCCACCAGTTAGGGTTTAAAAAACCCTAGTTCCATGAATCTAGACACCAAATCTATGCCTAGATCTGAAACCCCCTCATATGACTCTTCAGGACAGGAATTTCCATTCCCTAAACCCCAAGGATAAAGGGAACAGTTTAACTACAAACAAAAGTTTCTAAAGACCCACCATCTGGGTCTAATCACTTATAAAGACATTTGGGTTTTATTTGACCTTTGAAGTTAAACTCAAAAATTAAGAACTGAAAGTATTGAAATTTCTGAATATTAGATATTTAGAAAGGCCTTTCCACAAGGACAAAACAGGATGGAAATATCTTTGTCAGCATTCTTGTGGTTGTATTAATGAGTATCATAACTGATAAACAAGTGGTAATCATTGGATTAATGTTTTAAAGACTTAGTCTAAGAACCTAATTTATCTACTTATTCCTATATGATTTATGTAAAATATCAAACTAATTAATACTGGTTGGAATGGAATAGGGGTACTGATGAATTATATCTCACATGTAAAACAATAGCCAAGGACTGTCCAGCATGGAGTGCTCAAATCAAAAGAAGGTACTATGAGCAAAGGAGACTTTCAGTCACTCTATGAGCAAAGGAGATTTTCAGTAGCTCAAATAAGAAACACGAGATACACAAATTTAGAGACATTTCCACTCCAAATATTCTTGTGGACTATTTAAATATGGTCTGTGGTACAGCCTTCTGAATTCATATTCATCTGATCAATCATAGTCAGATGCACTGTACCTTGACTCCAACATAATGATGCCATTTTGATCCTCTTTGAGGATGAAGGACAATACCCAACCAACCAATATTTTTGTACCATAAAAAAAAATGAAAGTGATAGTTTCAGAAAAACCATGGAAAATTTCTATGAACATACTTGGAGTGAAATAAGCAGAATTAGGAAAACATTTTACAACAATAAGACAAATATAAACAGTTTTTAAGAGACTTTAGAACTCTGATCAATGTAATAACCAAAATAGGATTACTGATAAAACGCTATTCACTGAGAGGTAAAAGACTCAAGATGGAAAATGAGACATACATTTTTTTCAAGGCTAATGTGGGAATTTGTTTTGCTTACAAGGATTTATTTTGTTTGTTTTCTAATTTGGAAATATGTTGTTGCTATTGTTATTCAGCTTTTATTTTCTTTTTAAAAAATTTCAAAAAGAACCAGTGACATTGCAAGGTGATGTCTTGACTTGCTTATGAATTGGATTTAAGTTGCACAAAGTCAATAGCCCTCTTCCAGAGTCATCAATGTCCAGTGAGAAGGAAAAAGTCAATAGGATTGTCCGTAGTTTGGAATGCAGTAGTGGATTTTGCCATCTTTGGTGTCTGACCAAGCTCCACAGTGCCTGCTTTAGCCACCTTCATGGCCATTGGAAAAAACTGTTCTCATCTACCTATTCTGCTGAGGGAAGTCTTAATATGAAGACACACATGTCCATAACCTACTAATATAGTGTGTCACACTCGAGTACTTAAATTACAGCATATGAATAAAACAAATCTCAAAGGAAAAGAAGCTTTTGAGTGAAGGAAGAAGAGAATTTGGACGTGGCAATAGGGATCAAGTAGTATTCCTATTCCCCTGCTTTGAACAGTGAGCTGAGGAGAAAGACTGAAGATTCAGTCAGCACTGGAAAGGATGACCCGGGAAAGTATTTCATCAGCTGAAGACTAGATAAGAATTAGTAGATGAAAGAAGTGGGAGAAGAAAAGATTTAAGTTGAAGAAAAATTTGTTGTATTGAATAGACAATCCAGGGGACACAGTGAAAAGACTGGGTGGAGTTAGGAAGAAACTTTGGAGTTGAGGAGGATGAAAATAAGAAATAGAGTAAGGGGGTGCAGAGTGGCATATTAATGATGATCTACAAGGAGTTCAAAGTCACTGGAATATGATGTATACGATCAGGAATGAGAATGTTCATCATTAAGTGGAAGGACTTGTGAAGCAGGAGATTGAAAGTCTGAATTTGAAAGGATTACTCTTCTTTGCACTGAAAGTTCTCCACATCCCAGTTGGGAAATCAAGAGTGCTAAAGCTCAATTTTCTTCCCCAACAGTGCAGAAAGCTCCTAAAAATGGTATGCTTCAAAGAAGGTAAACACTACATATAGTAGAAACCCAAAAATGACTGAAAAAGTTATGGTATATGAATGTTATGGAGTACCACTCTTCTATTTAAAAAACCCACGAATGGTCCGACTTCAGAGAAGCATGGAAAGAATTACAGGAACTGATACTGAACAAAGGGAGGAGAACCAAGAGAACATTGTACACATTAAAACAACATTGTGAGTTGATCATCTTGGATGGATGCAGCTCCTCCTGGCAGTTGAGAGCTATGACAACCCTGGGACACCTGTTATGGGAAATGCTATCCACATCCAGACAAAGAAAACAAAACAAAACAAACAAAAACAAATTCCAGAATCTAAATGATCACTGTTTTAAAATTTTTCTTATGTTTTTCCTTCTTATCCCATGGTTTTTCTTTCATTTTCCTTAGTCCTAACTCCTCCTACAAAAAATGACTAATATGTAAACATGTTAAACACAAATGTACATGTACAATTCACTAGAGTGTTCTCAGCTGAGGGGAGGGGAGTGGGAAGGGAGAGTGGAAGGAAATTATGTAATATAAATATGCATGTGGATGAATGTTGAAAAACTTTCATAATGTGATTGAAAAATAAAATAAAATATCTATTATAAAAAAGGAACCCAATAATTTGACTAGGACCAGAGTTCCCCAATTCAGAAAAGGGAAGTAAAGAATAAATTAAATAGCATTACTTATCTACCTAGAATCTCAGTTAAATAATTTCCTATTGTAAAAAGACATCATAGATTTTAGAAAACTGATTGTGAATTTAATATCAATTTATTTATACAAAGATGAAGAAATATCATTGATTATAAAAATTAGAATCATCCAGTCCACAAACTTATGATACAGTAGTATTATAATTACTTACTCATGTAACCAGAAAAAAATTCATTGTTAGATATATACTATTTTATATTTTTGATGCATATATGTAGTATTTTATATATATATATATATATAAATCTATTGAACTATCACTATAATATGTATATTTTACATTATATCAAGAGTTTTAGTATTTATTTGTTTTTAATATTTTTGGTTACATTTGTTCTAAGCTCTCTCCTTCCCTATCTTGTGCTCCCCAACATTTAATGTAGAAAATTATGTGAAACTATACAATACATAGTTCCATATTTATCTGGAGGTGTATAGTATCTTGTTTCATAGTCCCTTTGTAGGTGAATATACATATAACTAAAAATAGCTCAGTCCTTTACTCTTCAAACAATATTGTTGTTACAGTATACTTTGGTTCTGTGCATTTTATTCATTGTTTCATGCAAGTCTTTCCATGTTTTCCTAAAAATCAATCTAATCATCATTTCTTACAGCAAAGAAGTTTTCTATCCCAATAATAAAGTATAACTTATTTAGCCATTCCTCAATCAATGAACATCCCCTCAATTCCCTGTTCTTTTCCATTCCAAAGAGGTCTGCTATAAATATTTTAGAACATATAAATTTTTTTCCTTTCTCACACCCACCTTCATTCACCTTTAGGAACTTAATAGTGATATTCCTGAGTCAAAGGGTATATACAGTTTTATACTCTTTGGGCATAATTCCAGATTGTTCTCCTAAATGGTTGGCTCATTTCACAATTCCATCAATAATGAATGTGTTCCAATTTTTCCAAATTCCCCACCATCATAGTTGCTTTCCTCATGAACCATTTTAGCCAATCTAGTAGGTATAAAATGATATCTCAAGGTTGTTTTAATTTGCATTTATTTATAGATAATGCTTACTGATGGCTTTAGGTAGGCACATCATTTTAAGGAAAAATCTGTTTGTTTTCTTAAGTGTTTTTAAGTTGTATTTGGAGGAGTGACAGGATGAAAGGAGAACAAGAACAGAATAATGGGAGTGGGGAGGAAAAAAACAGAGGGAAATAAGTTAACAATAGCCAACTGTGGGAAAAAAATATTGAAGCAACTTCTCTGATAGATTTATGATAAAGAATGCAATCCATCCCAGAGACAGAGCGGATGGTATCTGAAAACAGACTGAAGTACACTCCCCCGCCACTTAATTTCTATTTAGTTTTATCTACTTTGGTGGGGAGGGGGGTTTGTATTTACTATCACAACAAGATTATTATAGTACTGTGGAAATAAATAAATAAATCATTAAAAAAGAAATGAGCATTGTATTTTGTCAAATGGTTTTTCAGCATCTAACAATATAATCATGTGGTTTTTGTTATTTTTCTGATTAATATCATCAATTATGCTAGTAATTTTCCTTATATTGAACCAGCACTGCATTCCTAATTTTTTTTTTTAGGTTTTTGCAAGACAAGGGGGTTAAGTGGCTTGCCCAAGACCACACAGCTAGGTAATTATTAAGTGTCTGAGGCCAGATTTGAACTCAAGTACTCCTGACTCCAGGGCTGGTGCTCTGTCCACTGCGCTACCTGGCTGCCCCTGCATTCCTACTATTAATCCCACTTGGATTCACTGTATAATCTTTGTGATATATTGTTTTGATCTCCTAGCTAGTGTTTTTTTAGGATTTTTGAATATATATTCATTAATGAAATTGGTCTATAGTTTCCTTTCTCTTTCTGGTTTAGGTATTGGATCCAGATTTGTTTCGTAAAAGAATTATGGAAGGATGCCTTCTTTGTCTACTATTCCAAATAATTTTTTTAATTTTGGAATTATTTGATCTTTAAATATTTGGTAAATTCTGATGCATTTTCTTAGGAAATTGATGGTCTGTTCAATTTCTTTTTCTAAAATAAGTTGATTTAGATATTCTATTTCCCTTTCTATTAATCTGGATAGTTTGTGTTTTTGTAAGCATTCTCCTATATCACTTAAATTGTTAACTTAATTAATATATAATTAGGCAAAATAATTCCTAATAATTGCTTTTTATATATATATACATTAGTGGTATGGTCACCCTTTTATTTTTGATACTAGTTATTTGGTTTTCGTCTCTTTTTTAATCACTTTTTTTTTAGATTTTTGCAAGGCATATTGGGGTTAAATGGCTTACCCAAGGCCACAGCTAGGTAATTATCAAGTGTCTGAGACCAGATTTGAACACAGGTACTCCTGACTCCAGGGCCGGTGCTTTATCCACTGCGCCACCTAGCCGCCCCTCTTTTTTAATCATATTAACCAATATTTATTGGTGTTTTTTTAAAATCAACTCCTAGTTTTATTAAATTTTTCAATATTTTTCTAATATTCAATTTTATTCATTTATCCATTAATTCTCAGGACTTCTAATTTAGTGTTTAATTGTAAGTTTTTAATTTTTCCCTTAGTTTTTAAAATTGCATATCCAATTCATTATTCTGCTCTTTCTCTTATATTGATATAAACAAATTTTCCTCTACTTATTGTTTTGCCTACATCCCATAAGTTTTGGGCTTTTTACACTTTTTTAAATTTTATTTTTCCATTATTTCATGTTAATAACAAGTTTTAAAATTCACTTGTTAAACTTTGAGTTCCAAATTCTCTCCCTTCTTCCCATCCCAGTCCCCCTTCTTTGAGAAAGCAAGTTAATTTGCCATGGCTTAAAATATGTAGTCGTGTGAAAGTTAAACATAGTCCCCTCCCCCTAAAAAAAGGAGAACCCTCAAGAAAAATGAAGTTAAGAAAAATGTCTCAATCTGCATTAAGACACTATCAGCTCTTTCTTTAGGGAAGGATAGTATTCTTTATCATAAGTCCTTCAGAGTTGTCTTGGATCACAGCATTCTGAGAAAAGGTAAGTTATTTGCAGCTGATAATGCTGTAATATTGATATTACTTTGAAGATAATATAATACATCTGCTGATGTCTTTCCAGGTTTCACTAAGGGCACCCTGTTTATCATTTCTTATAGCAGAATAGTATTCCATCATAATCACAAACCACATTTCAGCCATACCCCATCTGATGGGTATACTTTCAGTTTCCAGTTCCAGTTTCCAGAAAAAAGCTACTATAAATATCCTTATATTTATATAGGTCCTTTTCCTTCTTGTGGTTCATCTCTTCTGGAATACAAACTTAGTCGTGGAACTACTAGGTCAAAGGGAAGACAAGATTTTATAGCCCTTTGGGCATAGTTTCAAATTGCTCTTTAAAATTGTTGAATGATTTCATAACTCCTCCAACTGCATTTTTGTCTCATTTTTCTACATTCCTTCCATTTGTCTCTCTTTCTGTCCTATTAGCCAATTCAATAGGTATAAGGTAGTTAATACCTCAGAATTATTCTAATTTGCATTCCTCCTATCAATAGTGAGTTAGGCCTTTTTTTAAATGGGGTCATAGCATTGATAACCTTATCTGAAAACTGTTCATATCTTTTTTTCATTATCAGTTGGGGAATAGCTCTTGTTTTTTATAAATTTGACTCAGTTTTCTATGTTTGGAAAATGAGGTCTTTATCAGAGAAATTTTGTTTCAATATTTTTCCCTACAGATAATATTGGTAACTATTTCCCTCCAATCTATTCCCCCCCCATCACCATTTATTCTATTCTCTCTCCTTTCATCTTCTCCTTCCTCAAAAGTGTTTTGCATCTGACTACCCCCCTCCCACAATCTTCTCTTCCTTCTGTCACCTCCCTTTCTCTTTCTCCCATCCTCTTCCCCTCCTACTTTCCTCTAGGGTAAGGTAGTTTCTATACCCAATTGAGTGTGTATGATTTTTCTTCTCTGAGTCAATTTCTATGAGAGTAAGAGGCTCCTTCTTTTCTCCTCAATTCCCCCCTCTCCCACTCCACTGCAAGAGTTTTTCTTGCCTCTTTTATATGAAATAACTTACCCCATTCTACCTCTCCCTTTCCTTTTCCCCATACATTCATCTCTCATCCATTTACTCCATCTTTTTAGTATATTATCTCTTCAAATTCAACTCCCTCCTGTGCCTTGTCTAAATTTACTACTTCTAATTGCCTAATAAATGAGAAAATTCATGAGTCATCAGTATCATCTTCCCATGCAGGAATACAAGCAGGTCAGCATCATTAAGTCCTTTATGATTTGCCTTTCCTGTTTACCTTTTTATGCTTCATTTGACTTATATTTGATGACCAAATTTTCTGTTCAGCTCTGGTCTTTTCATCAGGAAAGTTTGCAAGTCCCCTATCTCATTGAGTGCCTGTCTTTTTCCCTGAAAGAGTATTTTTTCAGTTTAACTGGGTAGTGGATTCTTGTTTGTAATCCATACTCTTTTGCCTTCCAGAATATCATATTTTAAGTCCCATTATTCCATGTTCCTTAAAGTAGGAACTACTAAATCTTGTATTATCCTGACTGTAACTCCATAATATTTGAATTGTTTCTTTCTGGCTGCTTGCAATAGTTTCACCTTGATGTTGGAGTTCTGAAATTTGACTATTCCTGGTAGTTTTCATTTTAAAATCACTTTCAGGAGGTGATAGGTGACTTCATTCAATTTCTATTTTACTATCTGCTTCTAGAATATCAGGACAGTTTTCCTTGACAATTTTTTGAAAGATCGTGGCTTTCAGGTAGCATAATAAATTTTAAATTATCTTTCCTGGATTTATCTTTGAGATCAGTTGTTTTTCCAATGAGATATTTCACATTTTCTTCTAGTTTTTCATTTTTTTTGTTTTTGTTATATTTTGTCTAGCTTTCTCACAAAGTCAGCTTCCTTTAGTTCCCATTCTATATTTTAACAAACTATTTCCTTCAGTGGCTTTTTGTATCTCCTTTTCCATTTGGCTACTTCTGCTTGGAGCAGAAGTTTCCCCTTTCCTGGTTGGTCGCAGTCATGGCTCATGGCCCTAAGAAGTACCTGAAGTATGTCGCTGCCTCCAAGCACTAGATACTGGACAAGTTGATGGGCGTGTTTGCTCCTGGACCATTCACAGGTCCCCACAAACTGAGAGAAAGCCTCCCACTCATCATCTTCCTCCACAACTGATTCAAATATGCCCAGACAGAAGATGAGGTTAAGAAGATCTGTATGCAGCAGTTAATTAAGATTGACAGCAAGGTCCGCACAGACACAACCTACTCTGTTGGTTTCATGGATATCATCAGCATTGAGAAGACTGGCAAGCATTTCTGGTTAGTTTATGATACCAAGGGCCACTTTGCTGTTCATTGTCACAGCTGAAGAGGCAAAATATAAACTATGCAAAGTAAGAAAGACCTTTGTGGGCACCAAGGTCATTCACCATCTGGTGACCCATGATGCTTGCATCATCCACTATCTAGATCCACTCATCAAAGTAAACGATACCATACAGATGGATCTAGAAACTGGTGAGATCACGGATTTCATCAAGTTTGATACTGGAAATCTGTGTATGGTGACTGGTGGAGCTAACTTGGGTCTAATTGGGGTGATCACCAACAGGGAGAAGCATCCAGGCTCCTTTGATGTGGTCCACGTGAAGGATGTCAATGGCAACAACTTTGCCACTAGGCTTTCCAATATTTTTGTTATTCACAAAGATAACAAGCCTTGGATCTCTCTGCCCCAAGGCAAGGGCATCCACTTCACCATTGCTGAAGAGAGAGACAAGAGGTTGCAGCCAAACAGTACAATGGGTGAATGTTGGTACACCATCTCATATTTTCCTCTGGCCAAATAAAGACTTTATAAAGTGAAAAAAAAAAATAAAGTATTCTTCTCCTCATTGACTTTTTGGACCTCTTTTTCCATTTGGTCCAGTCTGGTTTTTGAGATGTTATTTTCTTCAGTGCTTTTTTTGTCTCTCCTTTACTAAACTGACTCAGTTTTCATGATTTCCCCCTCATCTCTCTCATTTTTCTTTCCAATTTTTCCTCTACCTCCTTTACTTGACTTTCTAAATCCTTTTTGAGCTCTTCCATGACCTGAAAACAATTCTTATTTTACTTGGAGGCTTTGGACTTTGTTATCTTCTTCTAAGTCTGTATTTTGATCTTCCCTGTGACCATAGTAACTGCTAAGATCAGATTTTTCTTCCTGTGGTTTGCTCATTTCCCCAGCCTATAACTTGATTTTGACTCTTTGTTAAGGTGAGGTTCTGCTTCCAGAATGGAGGACGCATTATTATTATTTTGCAGCTGTTTTCAGAGATACTTCTAGAGATTTACAAGTTTTCAATTGTCCCAAGGTCTTATGCTCTAAGGAGAGGTTTCTACCACTCTTCTGGCCTCTGCTCTGGTCTGTGGGTGTCCATAAGCACTCCTTTCTGCCCTGGAATTGTAAGGAGGGTCCTTGCTCCCCTACTGCCATAAACTGTAATGCTTATGCTCCTTTTCCAGGGAATGGGACACAAGACCCAAGACCCAGATCTGACTATGGGAAACTTGCCTCCATGAGGAAAGAGACCCCAGTAATCTCCTTTCAATTCCCTTAAGGTCCATGGACTGAGAGCTCCAGAATCATTTTCTCCTATTGATTCAGGGTCTCCCAAAGCCTGCTCCTGGTCTACTTGGGTCCAGTCTAAGCTGCTGAAGCCTGTGCTAGACTGTGCTCCACTCTTACCCCACTGGGGCAGATTTTTCCTGTTGACCTTCCAAATTGTCCTAGTCAATGCCTGAACTGAGAGGTCTGAAAACTGCTCCCCCCACCCTTCCCTCCTCTCCCCACTCCTCCCAGCTACTGACCCAGTCATCCAAAGTCTGTTCTTGGATTGCTGGGGCCAGTTCACCCTGCACAGCTCCGCTACTCTGTATTCCTCTCTTACCTTGGTGTAGCAGACCCTTCCCCTGGATCTTCCAAGTTGCCTTGGGCTGTATAATTGCTTCAGTCAGTATTTTGTGGGTTCTGCCACTCTAGGTATTTGGAGCAGTTTGAGGGAGAGCCTGGGAGAGTTCCTGCCTTTACTCCACTATCTTGACTACATTTCCTATTCCATAAGTTTTGATATGTTGTTTCATTATTATCACTATTTTTTAATAAAATTATTTATTTTTTTTTTTTTACTTATTCTATAACCAGCTCACTCTTCAAGATTAGGTTATTTAGTTTTCAATTGATTTTAATCTGGGTTTCCATGGTCCTTTTTAAATGTAATTTTTACTGAATTATGATCTGAAAAAAATGCATTTAACATTTTCTGCTTTTCTCCAAATATAAAGTTTTTTGAGGGTGTCAATACCACTGAGGGAAAAAAGTACATTCCTTTCTATTCCCAGTTCTCTCCAAATGTCTTTCATGTCTAGTTTACCTAAGATTTTATTCATCTTCTTGACTTCTTTCTTCTTTATTATTTGTTTAGATTTATCTAGCTTATTTAATGAAATCTCCCACTATTCTAGTTTTTCTTTCTATTTCCATCTATAATTCACTGACCTTTTCCTTTAAAAATTTGCATACTATAGCATTTAGTCATAAAGATTTAGTAGTGATATTGCTTCATTCATACATCCATGATACCTTCCTACTTATATCTCTTTTAACTAAGTTTATTTAGCCTTAAATTTGTCTGAAATTTTGATTGCTACTCCTGCTTTTTTTACATCAGTTGAAGCACTACTACTATAGACTTTTATTTTTACACTATATGTGTCTCTCATTTTTAAATGTGTTTCTTGTAAATAACATATTGATAGGTTCTGTTTTTTAATCCATTTTCATTTTATGGGTGAGTTCAACATATTCACAAAGTAATGATTACTTGTTGTATATTTCCTTCCATCTTATTTTTTCCACTGTTTATCCTTCTTTCTCTCTGTCTCCATTTCTGCCTGTCTTTGTTTCTGTCTTTGTGTCTGTCTCTATTTCTCTGTTTCTATGTCTCTCTCTCTCTCTCTCTCTCTCTCTCTCTCTCTATATATATATATATATATATATATATATATATCTTATTTAATGAAATCTCCCACTATTATATATATATATATATCTGTCTCTCTCTGACTCTTAGTGTCTGTTTCTGTCTTTATCCTTTTCCTTCTCAGAATTCTAATTTACTTCTGATTTCTGTCTTCCTAGTATGCACATTCTTCTAAAAATCCATCCTTTATCCTGTCCTCTTGTCCTCCTATTTTTCTGTAAATTAAGAAATCTTTTATGTCCTATTAAATATATATGTTATTCACTCTTTAATCTGGTATCAATGAGAATAAGTTTCTCACACTATCCCACCCCTCTTTTTTCCTTCCCTCCATGATCACAGTTCTCCCATTCATACCTCTTTCATATGAGATGATTTTATTCCATTTTATCTTTCTCTTCCCAGTTTTATTTTTAGCATCATTCCATTAAAATAGAGTCAATCCTAAGTCTTCTATCTATCTATCTATCTATCTATACTCTTTAGTAATGATAGTATTCTTTTTTTGCAGTCAATGGGGTTAAGTGACTTGCCCAAGGTCACATAGCCAGGTAATTATTAAGTGTCTGAGGTTAGATTTGAACTCAGGTTCTCCTAACTCCAGGTCCGGTGCTCTACCTACTGCACCACCTAGCTGTCCCAGTAATGATAATATTCTTAAGAGTTACAAATGTCATTTTCCCATATAAATAAGCAGTTTAACCTTATTAAATCCCTTATAATTAACCTTTCATATTTATTTCTTATGTTTTTACTGATTCTTGTAAGTTAAATTTTCTTTTCAGTTCTGAATTTTTGTTCAAAAATTATCTGTAAGTCTTAAATATCCATTTTTTCCTTTGCAGATTATTCTGTTTTGCTGAATAAGTTATTCTTGGTTGCAAACTCAGCCCTTTTACTCTTCAGAATATTATATTTCATGGTCCTCAGTCTTTCAATTTAGGAGTTGGTAAATCTTGTGTTATTTTTGACTGTAGCTCCATAATATTTAAATTGTTTCCTTGTAGATGCTTATAAAATTTTCTCTTAGAACTAGGAACTTTGAAACCTAGCTACAATATTCTTGTGAGTTTTCATTTTGAGATCTCTTTCAGGTAATGATGATTGGTGGATATTTTTCAATTTTCATTTTACTCTCTAGTTCTACAACTTCAGAGCAATTTTCCTTGATAATTTTTGTAGTGTCTAAACTCTTTTTTTTAAAAAAATTTTAACTTTCAGGTAGTCCAATAATTTTTAAATTATCTTTCCTTTTTTGTTCTTTGCTTTTTCAAGGCAATGGCATTAAGTGACTTGCTCAAGTTCACATAGCTAGTAAGTTATCATGTATCTGAGTCCATATTTGAACTCAGTTCCTCCTGACTCCAAGGCTGGTATGCTTTCTATCCATTGCACCATCTAGCTGCCCCATCACTTGTTTTTCTAATGAGATGTTTAACTTTCTCTTCTATTTTTTTCATTTTTTTGAATTTGGTTTATTATTTTTTAATTGAAATTTTATTTTATTTTTCCAATTACATACAATTGTAATTTTTCAACATTCATCCATTTGCAGATTTATGAATTCCATGTTTTTCAAGACTTTGGTTTATTATTGCTTGATGTCTTATGAAGTCATTAGATTTCCCCTTGCCCAGTTCTCATTTTTTAAGGAATTTTTTATTTCTGTTAAGTGTTTGCATCTCTTTTTTCCAATCGGTTGACTTAATTTTCATAATTTTCTTACTTTTTTTGCATTACTCTTATTTCTTTTCCTAACCCCCCCCCCAACATCTAAACATTTAAAGCTCTTTTAAGAACTCTTGGGGTTTGTGACTATTTTACATTTTCTTTGAATTTTTATAAGTTGTTTTGTGTTCTGAATTGGAATCCTGCTTTCTATCACCACAGTAACTATTTCTAGTCAGGTTCTTTCTCTCTTTTTTTTACTCATTTTTAAATGGCCTTTTTTTCATGGTTGTGAGAGTCAGACTCAGCTCCTCAGCTCTCAGGGTGGGGTGGGGTAGGGGAAGCAGGATAATGTCTCAGATTTCATGTTTCTCATGCAGTTGTTTTGGGGATTTGAACTGCTTGGTTTTTTCAAAGTTTTGTAATCTAAGTTCAGTTGAGGTCACCACTTTTCTGGTTCACATTTTGATCTCTAAGTGACCTGAGATGCTCTCTGCCCCTAAGCCTTGTCCAGGGTTCCCAGCACCACTACCACCACAGAAGCTGCTTTTGTTCCCTACAATCCTTCAGATGACTTGCAAGTGTTAGCTCATCCCTCTGCCCTAAAAGTAGGAATTTGACTTTTCTGTGAGTGACAGTAACCAGCAGGATCCTCCCACCATGTATGTCCCTTCCTCCTCACCTTCAGCCACAGTCTCCTATCTGATCAGTGTTGGGGGCCCCATGTCTGGCCCCAGCAGAGAGCTGCCACAAGCTTCCACTAATCAGCCACTGAAGGCCTTCATCTATAGGGTGAAAACTTCCCAGATCCAGCTAACCCAGGGCTTGCTTTCTATTGAATTGGTAAAACTGCCTGGAGGTAAATCTGCACTTCCAGGACATCACTCAGGGAAGTCAGATCTTTCCTAAAATCCTTCTTAATGTCTCTGATTGGATGACTGCATTACCATGACTTTTAATTATTCCTGTTGCAGGGGCAGCTAGGTGGCGTAGTGGATAAAGCACCATCCCTGGAGTCAGGAGTACCTGGGTTCAAATCCGGTCTCAGACACTCAATAATTACCTAGCTGTGTGGCCTTGAGCAAGCCACTTAACCCCGTTTGCCTTGCAAAAAAAAAAAAAACAATTATTCCTATTGCTCCAAAATTTACTTTGAAGCATTATTGGAATGGGGAAGAATTGGTAAAGCCAGGTATTTTTCTGCCTTATGCTCCATCTTCCCACAATTCATTCCAATGTAAGAGTTTTAAATTTCCTTTCTATTTGGTTTCTCTACAGCCATTTAACTTGTAAAAAAAAACATAGGACTGAAGCTTTCCTTACAGTGTATATTTTGGCAGACACTTTCAAAGATTTTTAATCCAATTATTTTTAATTAACTGATTAGAGAAAAAGAATTTCTGGCTCAGTTTTCAGATAACCATTTTCCACCTTGATCTAATATGTTTTTTCCCCTCCAGCCTCCTTCTACTCTAATAGCCTACTTCAGCTTATATTTTTACAAGCATATCTTTGAAATGTCAATCCCAATTTTATCTTCTTTTTTCTCTAATATAATTGGAAACTATGTAAGCCTTGAGAAAACTTTGTTTTGTGCTGTCATGATTTAGAACTATGAGTCTGTGCTTTGAGACTATATGACAAAAACCAGTCCTTAAAATGTCTGCATGTTGATAAGTTTGACAGCAATACCTATCAAAGAATTCTTTGGATATTTAACTTTTTATCAAATGTGAGTTTTGAATGTGCCCAAAGTGATTTTTGAAGACTAAAATAAATGTCACTATAAGAAGAAATTCAATACTAGCTTCAATAGCTTATCCTTAACAGACTAGAGATGCTTTAGCTATATTTTTTATGAGGCTATAGATGCTTGAACAATGACAGTTTAACAATAACTGGACTTTGAAGAGTTCCTAAGGAAGCAAAGGGATTTAACTGTGATATATAAGGAGAATGAATTTTAACTGTTGACTGAGAAGGGGTTGAGAGTGAAATTTTCATTTTATGTCTGGTCTCAGAAGAGACTGAATTGGCTGTCATTCTGAGTTACATACCAGTGATGAAAATTCACTGTGAGAATAAAAAAAAAAAACAGGACCTTCCTTGAAAGAACAAAACTTAATTCTTCTAATACAAATAAACCAGAGGGATACAATCAAAGCTGATTTTTTTAATGTTATCAATATAAACCTCCTCTTTTCTACTTATCTTATTAGAGGAACAATTTAGTATTACTCAACCCATATTGGGAAAATCTGGATTAAGGAGGATTCTATGATCCTGTGTTATCCATTCAATAGAAATTAATGTACAGTAAAAGGTGATCAATTGCTTTTTATAGGTAATGGCTACTCTAGGGTACTCGAAGTCTGATAGTCATTTAGAATAACCACCAATTATTTTGGTTACCTCAGCACCAAACAAAGGAGCTTTTATTTGATCTTCTGGTCAGTAAGAAACAACCAGAGTTTAAAAAGAAAGGAACTGATAATGGTCAAAATTCTTTAGGAATATAAATTTAGGTAAGTCAGGCTTTGTGGAAGCTAATTAGAAGATTAGAGGAAGGAAACTGGGGTTGTGAGAACAGATATGATGTTATTACAATAAGTGATAAGGACTTTAGGATGGCAGGTGTTAGAGTAGAAATAAAAATGACAAGATTTGACAATTTCATGGTTATGTGAGGTGAGTGAAAAGGAGGACTTGAGGGTGATACTGAGGTTATGAAACTAACTGACTGGAATGATAGAAATTTTTTTTAAGGTTTTTGCAAGGCAAATAGGGGTTAAGTGGCTTGCCCAAGGTCACACAGCTAGGTAATTATTAAGAGTCTGAGATTTGAACCCAGGTACTTCTGACTCCAAGGCCGGTGCTTTATCCACTACACCACCTAGCTGCCCCAATAGAAAAATTTTAAAAGAGGAGTGAATTCAGTGGGAAATATAATGTAAAGAGATTTGCTATGAAGATCACAATTCATCTATACTTCTGAATGAGTCATTCTATCCTTTTGAATATCTATTTTTATGTTATCTTTTATTTATTAATATAGTAGATAGATATAATTTATAAATAATACCTATACACATTGGAATTTCATCACAATTTTCTTTTTTTCTTAAGTTTATTCTTCAAGTTTTTTAAGTCAATTATACAAAGTTATTTTTTTCTGTTCCTTTTTTGAAGCACTTGGGTTTTCAGTGGGGATTCTTCATCCAAGCAGACTCCTTTGTCCTTTTAGTACATATTGTCTTGTCAATCTCCATATTCTCTCTTCTATTCCTAATCCACTCTCTCTTGAAGATGATGTATTATTATCACCAGTATCTGTCAAATAGTTCTTTGTGACAACTCCATTCTCACCTGGGCTCTTTTCGGTGAATAGTTCAGATTTGTGCAGAGCCTTTTGGTAGCCCCTGTCCTAGATATGATTTACAATTTGGGTCTGTTAATATGCTTAAGGGTGAATATTTTGTTTTGGATGCTTAGTGTAGGCAATGATGTGTGTCTCCAAGTCTTCCTAGTTGAAGGTCTGGCTGCCATGCATTAACCACTGAAGCTTATCAAGAGTAGACCTAGAGATCTGAAAGTTAGCTGGGCAATTCATGGCAACATTTTACCTTGGCCCTGCCAGGGCACAACTGCAGCCCAGGTTGGCCCAGGAGGAATTTCTGCACATTTGGCAGTAACTGGGAGTCAGTACTACCTAAATGTTTTCATAGGATGTGTGATTTAAAAAAAAAAGTTTAAATATAACTGATCTAACAAACCTTATGTGATGAGGGATCCATTGCTATACCCCCACCTGGAGAAAAAAGTAAGAACTATAATGGTGATTCTTTGGACATTTTGTTGTCATTTTCAATAACTGCTTTTTTAAAAAAATAAATAAAGTGATTAGACCTAACCTCATAATAATTCTGAAGCAAATATAGTTTTGTTTTCAGTAAACTTAACTAATTCTAAAATTCATTTCATTCATTTATTCAACAAATATTTGCTGCTCATTATGTGGTCAGCCTATGCTAATGCTCTAGGGGGGAGAGACACAAAAACTAATAACACAGAATATCTTTCCTCAAGGACCTTTAAATTTAGTAGGGAACAAAGGAATGGAAACCAAAAATCCTGTTAATACAGGATAAAATTTGATAAAAGATAGAAGAACAAAGTTCAATAGAAGCATATGAGAGGAAATGATCATTTTTAACTGTAAGGTAAATAAATATGGTAATATGAATTGAATATAATATAAATAGTATAAAACTACTGGTCTACATGTTGAATCTGACATCCAATTTTCATAAGGAATTGCAGTTTCTATCTTTTTGGGGAGCAAGAGAAAGCATATGATTAAATATTCTCTTTCACTTTCCTATATATAAGACAAATATTAGCCTATAATTGTATCTACCTCAAATTGGTAATCTTGGTGTATGATTTGGGGGGGGGGGATTAAGAGAATGCTAACCTCCTTGATCACTGCAAAGGAAAAGGTAATAGCATATAGTCATTTTATCTCCCTTCCCCCAAAGGCTGGTTACACACAAAATAGTCTCAGATATTGAGTAAATAATATTTATTCAACCAAACAATAAACAGAAATTATGACTATTATATAGATTAAAGAAGAAGAAAAAAATCAAGAGTGGATGAATTTTTCATCAGGGAGCAAGATAAGTGGGATTTCTGTTCAGTCAAAAGAAAATTGATCTTAAGAGGAAATTGTTTCTTAGCATCCTCTAAGGTTACAGGCACTGAAAGTTAAGAAACATGTTGAGGGGTTGGCTTCCCCATTATCTGCATCTCTGGAAAAATCTACTGTTGACTATTTCAAAGTTCACCCCTTGCCTCTTTTTGCTCATCTCTCTCAAACTCCCTTCTCTCTCACACCATCTCCAAAGGTTCTCCATAATTTTTTTTTTTTGGCAAGGCAATGGGGTTAAATGAATTGCCCAAGGTCACACAGCTTGGTAATTATTAAGAGTCTGAGGCTGGATTTGAACTCAGGTCCTCCTGACTCCAGGGCCAGTGCTCTATCCACTGTACCACCTAGCTGCCCCTCCATAATTCTTTTTTGCAAGGCAAATGGGGTTAAGTGACTTGCCCAAGGCCATACAGCTAGGTAATTATTAAGAGTCTGAGGCTGGATTTGAACTCAGGTACTCCTGACTCCAGGGCCAGTGTTCTATCCACTGCACCAACTAGCTGCTTCCCCCCCCCCCCCCACTCCATAATTCTTTAGACTTCAGAAGTTCATTAGTCACTCATAAGCCATGTCCCTCTCCATGTGTGAAGCATTCAACTTCTCAGGTCTGTTTGATTTTTAGGAAACTATTCCAGGTTTGCTATGGAAGTAGAACTAGACTAAAAATAAGAAATGACTTAACTGGAGGAGGTAGCTAGTTAGAACTGGATAGGTAAAATTTCCATGGATAGAACTATAGCAAGGAAAAGACAAAAGGAAGAGAGAACTGTAATCAAAAGCACAAACCTAGTAAAGTGTATAGAAAGTATTGGATAGTCTTATTTGAGTGCAATGTAGGTTTTATGAAGAAAAGTAATTAGGGATAAACATAAAAAAGGTAGGTTGGGGCCAGATGTGAAGGACCATGAAAATGACATCAATCTGTAGGCAATGGGCATCAGAGCAATGATTAGACAGTGGGCATTTATTTAGAACTTCCTATATGTAAGGCACTCTGTTAAAGACTGGGAATACAAACAGAAATTGAAAGATGACGTCTGTACTTCATTTTTTTAAAAAGATTTTATTTATTTTGAGTTTTACAAATTTTCCCCTATTCTTACTTCCCTCCCCGCACCCCTCCCCCAACAGAAGGCAATTTGTCAGTCTTTACACTGTTTCCATGTTTTACACTGATCCAAATTGAGTGTGATGAGAGAGAAATCATATCCTTAAGGAAGAAACATAAAGTATAAGAGATAGCAAGATCAGACAATAAGATATCAGGTTTTTTCCCTAAATTTAAGGTAATAGTACTTGGTCTTTGTTCAAACTCCACAGTTGTACTTCATTTTCAAAGAAGATCATGACATCAGGGAGATGATACCATGACAAGCACATGAATTGGATTTGAGTGGGGGGAGGGGGGGTGCTGTGCAATATTACCAGACTTACTTTCTTCTCCAGAGTCATCTGGATCTAGGGGTCAGATATGGATCAGGATGACTGGAAGAGGCAATCAGGGTTAAGTGACTTACCCAAGTTCACACAGCTAGTAAGAGTCAAGGGTCTAAGGTTGGATTTGAACTCAGGGTCTTCTGACTCCAGGGCTGGTGCTCTATCCATTGCATCACCTAGGAAAAGGCAATTCATAAAAGGAACCAAAAAAATAGGAAAGTGACATAATAGAGATAGTTGTATGGAGATGAGTCCACAAATTAGCTTGCAGGGAAGGGGATTCACAATATCTGTGTTCTGATCCTCTACCTTTAACTGGAGGTTGTGGGAGGACTGGTAATGCAGAAAATAAGGCTTCAGGGGGAGAGAGTACTTCCAGGTTGAAAAGTAGTTTGAGAGGGGTATGAGCTTACAGGATGAAGAACTTTTTGGGTTTTTTGGGTTTTTTTAAGGCAAAGAGGGTTAAGTGGCTTGCCCAAGGCCACACAGCTAGGTAATTATTAGGTGTCTGAGACCAGATTTGAACCCAGGCACTCCTAACTCCAAGGCCAGTGCTTTATCCACTAGCCACCCCAAGAACTTTCAATGTTGTTGAGAAAATCCTATAAAGAGTCAGAAATCTGCCTGAAGAAGGACGATGATGTGATTAGAGCTTTTTTTTCTGAATGGGAGTAATATAATTGGAGGGAAAAAAAAGAATTAAGATGGAAATTTAGATAACTTTTGAACTATAAATTTTATTTTAGCTTTTAATAATATGAATAAGTTTTCAAATTTACAATAATCTCTATCTCTATTATGAAAAGAAGAAAATAAAGGAAAAAAAACAAATAAAATGACAAATAATTGTGCAGGTAATTAGGTATTCTGTTATTTGTGGCTAAAAATATAAAAAAAATTTATCCAAGTAACAATGAAGTCATAAATAATATGAATTTTATGCCCTTAAAATCTTTGCTTAGACATTTGTAATCTATCATTCTATCTATCTTGCGTTGTTTCTTTTTCCTCACTATTTATCACTTCATTTAGGTTTTATGGAGCTTTCCTTTTGTGAGCTTCTTATGACATTATAATATTCAATTACATTCACATACTATGATTTATTCAATCATTCCCACATAATTGTGCAAATCATTTTTCTAGATTTCTGCTATCATAGAAAGTATTGTTAAGAATAATTTTGTACATATAAATCTTTACTTTTTTTTAGTCAGTAATGATAGTGAGGGAGTGTGGTATAGTGAAAATAGCCCTTCACTTTCCTGAGGAATTTGGAGTCATGAAATGTGAATTCAATTTCTGGATCTGCCACTTATTACAAATGTAGCCTCTCTGGATCTTGGTTTCTTTATCTTTAAAATGAGGGGCTTGTAAAATATTTATGCTATGAGTTCAGTATAAACTGGACAAGTTCTGGATCTGCCACTTATTACAAATGTAACCTCTCTGGATCTTGGTTTCTTTATTGGTAAAATGAGGGGCTTGTAAAATATTTATGCTATGAGTTCAGTATAAACTTAACCAATCGCATCTTGCAGTGTTACCCTTTGGAGAGATCAATGTATTTTTAGCATTTAGTAAAGGAACAAGCAGCCAAAATCTGATAAAGGTCTTGAATGAAGAAAATAACCTGCAGATGGTGAGGATGTGAATTTATAAACAAAATCATTCTCATAAATGGCCTTTATAAACATAACTGAACCTGTGTTGCTAACTTTTGGGATTCAAGTTTGAGAGAATTCATAGCATCCCAAGCTATTTATTCTGCAGACTCTATGTTCCAAGTCAGTACAACAGTTGTATTTATTTACTTTTAAATCAAAACCTCTAAATAAATCCCAAATGTCATTTCTCAAACAACTCCAAATGGATTAAGGTCAACTGCTTTTTCTCCAGACAGAAAAGTAAATGGGAGGACATTTGAGTAAGAGGTAAATGGGGATGGGGTACTATCAAGGATAGGTACTATGTATCAAACAGGCAGGGCCTAGATAGAGTAAAAATGATACCTGTTTACAGTGATTGTATGGTCAACAAAAATGTTCCCTGACCAAAAATAACTGCTACTACCCCAAATGTCTGGCACATAGTAAACACTTATTAAATATTCTTCAATTGGTTATTGATAGTCCCTCAATATTCTCAAATTGGAACCACCTTTTTCAACTTGAGGTATTGTTTCCAGAAGACAGAATCTGGTAGATTGCATTTATTATTTGTTAGGGTTTACATAAAAACCTAGGAGCCCATTAGTACTTAGTGCTACCTGCTCATAGGTTAGATTATCAAATCAATTAGCTATTATCCAGTCTGGTAGTTTATTATCTAAGTTATTATCAGATCCCTGAAAGAAAAATAAGGAAAGATATCTAATAATAACTCTCATTTCTATAGCAATGTAATATTTACAAAATACTTTTCAAAACAATTCTGTGAGGTAGAGACATAAGCATTGTTATCTCCATTTTACAATCTGAGAAACTGAAGTTTACACAAATTAAGCGACATGCCTAGTCACATCACACCTAAATATCAGAATTGGGACGATGAACCCAGATTTTCTGAATGTATTCACTGTTCTTTCCGCTACATCACACACACACACCCTCATATAAGCACTGGCAAATTTCGGAGAGGAAATGAAACCAAGAAAAGTTTACTAAAGTTTACTTATATTGAACATATTGTATATCTGAGGCCATCACAGGAACTTAACTGGACAACATTCTCCCAGACAAAACTGACCCTCTGAAAAATTTTGAAGTAGGCTAAGTTTGAATTGGGCTCCCTAGCCTCCATATCTGCCATTTTGCATGCTTAGGGCCCTTTATCCTCCCCCCCCCCCCATTCTGCTTAAAGTCTGTGCTCAAGAAAGGATCAGATATCAGTGATTTGTAACATTTCTATAAATTTAGGTTGACATTATTCTCTCTCTTGGCTGCCAGGTCAAGTACTAAATTTTCTTGTGAGAAATAACACTATTTTTATGCTTGGAAAGTTTATTAGTTCAATCCTTTCATTTTTCGCTAAATAAAATAATACCATTTAACATAAATTTTGTCACATTAAAATTTCATGATGTGTTATTTGCTACTGAATTAAAATTACTAGGAAAATTTCTCTTTATCATGTTGTTGGATAATAATATAAATTATATAAGACAAAAGGACCAAAAAAAAGAGTGATTTTGCTGGATGGGGGCGGGTGGGGCAGAGAAAGGTTAAGAGATAAAAAGTTGATGGCTGGCTAATTTTTCCATCCCTTATCAAATTCAGTTATGTGGTAAGTGGGAAGGCAAGCTAGGATATGTTTATGTGATCAGTTATGCAAAAGAGCTTCCAATATTTTTATCATTGTTTTTGCTCATTTATTTATTTTCAGTTATATGCACAAAGGTAATTTTCAACATCCATCTTGAGTTCCACATTTTTCTACTCTCCTCCCTTCTTACTTCCCACCTTGGCAGTAAATAATCTGATATAGTTATACATGTAAAATTTCATCTAACATATTTCTTTCTTTTTTTTTTTTGATTTTTGCAAAGCAATGACATTAAGTGGCTTTCCTGAGGTCACATAGCCAGGTAATTATTATGTGTCTGAAACCAGATTTGAACCCAGGTCCTCCTGACTCCAAGGCCTGTGCTCTATTCACTGTGCCACCTAGCTTCCCCAACATATTTCAATTTTAATCAAACTGTGAAAGAGAACTAGAACTAAGAAGTAGAAAACATGAGAAAGAAAGAAAAAGCATAAAAGAAGTTTTTAAAAAGTGAACATAGTATGCTTTGCTCTGCATTCAGAATCTGTAGTTTATTCTTAGGATGTGAAAGACTTTCCATAACACATTTCTCAGGATTGTCCTTAATCACTGAACTGCTGAGAAGAGTCTCGTCAGTGATAGTTGATCATTTCACAATGTTGTTGTTAATGTGTATAATGTTCTACTGGTTCTGCTCTCTTCACTCAGCATCAGTTTATGCAAGTCTTTCCAGGCTTTTCTGAAGTTAGGACAAAGAGCTTCTAATAGTTAATAGATATTTCTGTAAACTGTTTGCTGGGTAAATTAATTTATTTGGTAAATGTCATTATTATTCCTTCTTTTCCTGAAGTGTTTTGTACTTTATAGATATTATATTAGTTAATACCTGTACCTGATAAAGTTTGCTTCATTTATGCAAACAATTTTTTTATGATGTAAGTGTTTAACATGAGCAACACACTTCCTATTTGTAACTCATTGAGTCTTGGGACTCAGGAATGTGGTTTATCTCTGTTTAAAAACAAAACAAAAACTTTGGATTCATTTTTCAATTAAATTTTACTTTCTTAATGAACAAAATCAGTTTTCTCCCATCCCTGTTCTTCATTAAAAGAAATCCAAATAAAATTCTTGAAACAAATATCAACCAAATTCTTGCAAAGTCCATAACCCCCAAAATTCTCATTCTGCTTTCCAAGGTTACCACCTTCCTTTCATTCATAGCAATCCTCTGGCATCATGGTTGGTCATTGCAGTGGTCAGAAATGTCTTTTTAATAATGTTATTAATTAAATAAGTTGTTCTCCTTGTTTTGCTTACTTCATTCTGTATTGGCTTATTCAAATATCCCCAGGTTTCATTGAAACTATCCTTTTCATTGTTTCTTATGGCGCAATAATATTCCATTGTTTTTACATATCATATTTTGTTTAATCATTTGCCAATTGATGGGCACCCTTTATTTCTAATTCTTCAATTTCATTGAAGGTTTTTTTCCAAGGCAAAGGGGGTTAAGTGGCTTGCCCAGGGCCACACAGCTAGGTAATTATTAAGTGTCTGAAACCGGATTTGATCCCAGGTACTCCTGACTCCAAGGCCAGTGCTTTATCCACTGCGCCACCTAGCCACCCTCATTAAGGTTCTTTGAAGGTTTAAGCCTAATAGTGACATTGTTGGGTTAAAAGTGATTATTGCTGGGTAAAAGATTTTTGGAGCATAGTTCCAAACTTCTTTTCTGAATGACTGGATCAATTCATATACCCACCAACAGTACATTAGTTTGCTTATTTCCCCAAAGCCTCCACAACACTGTCATTTTCAGTATTTTTTTTAATTTTGATGTTTATGTTCTGACATTTATGATGTGGAAATTCAGAGTTACTTTAATTTTCATTTCTCACTTATTGGAGTATTTTTTCATATGGCTATTAATAGCTTAGATGTTTTTCCTTTTAAAACTACCTATTCATATCTTTTGACCATTAGTCAAAGGGAGAATACTTGAATGAATAAATTTCTTACATATTTGAAAATATTTTTCTTTATCAAAGAAAGTTGCTCCAGATTTTCCCATTTACCTATTTATCATCTAATTTTAGTTGTATTGACATGTTTATTTGAAACTTCTTAATTTTGTGTAATCAGAATGATTCATTCTTTTTGAAATAAAATTTTATTTATATCTTTTGGCTATTTTTGCATCAGGAGAATTTCCCTGGCATCCCTACCTCCATTCCATAAATAACATTTAAAAAAATTTATTTGTTTTTTCTTTATTTAAGGTAATTGGGTTAAGTGACTTGCCCAAGGTCATACAGCTAGGTAATTATAAAATGTCTGCAGTTGTATCTGAACTCAGATCCTCCTGACTCCAGGGCCGGTGCTCTATCTACTGCATCACCCAGCTGCCCCCATAAATAATATTTTTAAAGAATAATCGGAAGAATAGTAAAACCAATCAATTCAATTGGGTCCTGATTTGTGTAAATAATGAATCCCCCAAGTGAGTGAATGTATTCAGATTCACATTATTTGAAGGTAATAATTATGTAAAATATGGTCTTTGGTTCTAGCTCAATATAAACATGCAGTGAAAATTTGAATACTATGACCACTTGATGGAATTCATTATATATACTAATTGGAACCTAGTTGAATGACAAGAGTATGAAAATACATGGCAATGATATTCACCCATAGATTTCACATTTTTGCAAAGTAGTAGAGTGGGGAATGTCAGATATATATGTCTTTATAGTTTTATATTTATCTACAAACATGTATATACATGTACACATGCATTATATAGGTGTGTGTGTGTGTGTGTGTGCATGCATACACACATACACATGCTTTGGGACCATGCTTGTTCTTTGCAACTTTGTAACATTCGCTTTTGATTTTTTTCCTGATTCTTTCTGTTTACCTTGCTTTAATTATTGTGTATATTTTTTCTTGATTCTGCTTAATTCACTCTTTATCAGATCGTGTCTTTCTATGCTTCTTTGTAATCATCATTTTTGTCATTTCTTACCTCACAGTAATATTTCATTTTCTGGTCAATGCACGTCTGCTTTATTCTATTTGTTTTATTTTTTGTGATCTTCTCTATCCTATCCTTTGTTTCATCATGAAGTCTACTCCAAACCATAGATTTGAAAGGTAACTTCTTCCTTTCCCCTTAAATTTGTTTATCATGTCAACCTTTATATCTAGCTTATACACTCATTTGGAGCTTGTTTTGGTATACAATGTAAGATGCTAAGTTATATAACCAGTTTTTGACAAACTCCTTTCTTGTTTTCCTTTCAGTTTTTGTTGAACAATGAATATTTCTTAAAGAATATTCCTTGAAGAAAGGCTATAAAGAGGCAAGATTAGGTGTTTTCCATCTTCCCCAAAGGAGTTTCCTTTGCACAAATAATTTTTTGCTGTCTCCTCATTTTTAGCCTTCCCAGGTGAGACCCCAGTTCTCTGTGCCTTCCATCCTACTTGACACAGTATGTCCCTTAAGGAAAGCTGGGTGTCTTCCCCCTGACCCAAAGGATTTTCCCCTGTGCGAGGAGTCTGCCACTTCTTGCTACCACCTCAGTCTCCCCAAGGGAGAAGACTTCACACCACAAGCTAATGGTTTGTGCTTTCCCCTGTCTGGTTGAGCATATTCTCTAAGGAAACGCTAGGGACTAAGCCAGGCATCTTCCACCTGCTGCAAAGCAATGATTTCCATCTATGCCAGCAGAAAGCAACCTCAACCTACTGCTAGGCTGATCTGCAAAATGAGAGTTGAGACCCTCTAGTACAAAAAACAAACTTCCCTTTAAGTTCAAATCTTTCATCTCCAGCTGCCTCCTTTTCCTGTCTAATCTCCAGCCTTTGGAAGGAAGAGGATTTGTTTGTAACCATCTGACCATGTGCCTGCTATCTCATACTGCCCATCTATAGCCTCTGTTGGATGGAGGAGTGGTGCTCTCATCCCGGTGTTACTGAACTCCTACAGAATGTCATCCAAACTCCATCATTTCCCTGCCCCCCATTTCCTCAGGTTGAACTCTCCCTCCTAAAGTTTCAAACTAATTTCACTCAAGCTTTTTACTATGACTCTGAAATGCTTGCTTCATAGGCAACAAACTTCCCTTCTATCTCTATTCCTCTCCCATTCCTTCCCTTTGCTAGCTCTTACGGAACCTCACTGTCTTCTGATGACACAGTTTTCCTGACCACCCTGTCTAATCCACTTCCAGATTCTCCCCCTTCCTCTGTCGTGTGATCTCTCTCTTCTTTTAAGGTTCATGCTATTCATGCATTGAATCTACCAACCCAATCACAATCTTGATAGCTCCATTCTGCCACATCCCTTCTTTCTTCAATGAGTTTGATACCCAGCTTGCAATTTTTTTCTTTCCTCCCCTGACCTCATTGTGGAGGATCAACATACATATCAACTTCTTCAAATACTCTAAGCATTCAGTCCTTCAACTTCCATGACTTACTTCTCCATCCCACCTCATCTACATACAAAGATAGCAATACTCTTGATTAATTGAGGCAGAATGATTAATTGAGGGATGGCTTCCACCTGAACAGAAGGAACAGAGGCACAGTTCAAGCATGAAACCCAGAAGCGTTTATTGAGCAAGTATAGCCAGATGCTGGGAAGCCTGGAACTAGTCTGGGCTGCTTTGGGAGGAGGTGGTGATTTATAAGGTTTAGGCGGGTCATGGGGAGGCTTGGGGGGAAGGGATAATGGGGATGTTCTGAGAGTTCCAAGAGTTGGACAGAGAATAGGAGGTGTGCAAAGGACCTAGAACCAGGATGTATGTGCAAGCTCTGTCCATTTGGGGTTGGAATGTATCAGTTTGAGCCACCCTGTAGTTTTTGGTCCAGCCAAGGTGTTCCAGATTCACCCAGGGAACACCACAAAAAGAGTACTGATGTGACCACTTCAAGTAACACTTGTTCTGCCTTCTGATTGGCTGATTCCAATCCCCAAGTTATTCTGGTCTGTTCTGAATAATAAGGGAACTTGAGCAAACTCATTATTCATTCCATTTTCACAACCATAATTAATTTCATTTTTTACACCTTCAATCTTGCCTCATCCACCAATGTACTGCCTCTGTTAGAGAATTCCAAAATCATCTTATCTGACCATAATATATAGACCTTTCATCTCTCCTGTCTTCCCTGGCAAAACTCTATTCTTCATCTCACCTCCAATCAGTCTCAAATTCTTTGACTCCTTCATTCTACTCCAGGTAGTTTTCTTTACATTAGCCACTCTCCCCTGGGTAAACCAATTCAACTCTATGATGTCCTCCTCTCTTGAATCTCGAGCCCCCTTATCATATTATTGACAACCAGACCCCAGGGAAAGACACCAGAATGAATTAAACAAACATCCTTGAATAATAAAGTGACAGAGAAATGACACTCAGCTATGGTCAGAGGAGAACATCCTATCTTTCTTGGTCTTGGGTCAAGGCAAATAGGAAGTTAATTCACTGGTTTAACCCTTAGTCCCTAAACCATTTAAATTTGGAAGACAATTTCAATATATTTTATTTTTATTTTAGTTTTTGATTTTTTCAAGGCAAAGATTACATAGCTATTTAAGTATTATATATAGCTATTTAAGTATTAAATGTCTGAGGCCAGAATTGAACTCAGATCCTCTGGACTCCAGGATCAGTGCTCTATCCACTGCTCCATCTAGTTGTCCCAATTTCAATTTCTTTCGATGAAAAATTAGTTCAAATGAGAGGATTCTGGGAAGATGACAGAATAAGACAAAAAAAATTACCTGTTTCCCAAATTCCCCCATAAATAATTTAAAATCACCAATTGAATTTGTTTTTTAGGTTTTTGCAAGGCAAATGGGGTTAAGTGGCTTGCCCAAGGCCACACAGCTAGGTAGTTATTAAGTGTCTGAGGCCGGATTTGCTTCAGCTACTCCTGACTCCAGGACTGGTGCCCTATCCATTGTACCACCTAGCACCCCACCAATTGAATTTTGAAAGGCAAAAATAATTAAAAGTTAAGGTAAAACACTTGTCCAATTTAAGACAACTTGTGAGGATGTTAAAAAAAAAAAAGGAAAAAACATGACTTTCCTGGTGATGGTCTGACCTGACTGGGACCATAAGAAGTAACAGCATTTGCTATGACAGCATTGCTGGGGACCCTGGTTGAGAAGGAAAAAGGAATGCTTAAGGTAAAACCCCTAGGTAGGACTTAAAAAACAACAACATGGGAAAACCTGGATCCTGAGACAATATTCCACAAATGTCAAAACTATATCCTGACTTTAACACAAATTTAATAGCCAAGAAATGAGCTAAAAAACAAAAATTAGTAAGCAGAAGAAAGAGAGAGAAACTGACCATAGATAGCAACTATGGCGATAGAGAAGATTTTGGTTCAGGCTTAGAAGATAGTGAAGTTAAAACATCTACTTCTACTACAAGAAAAAATAAATTGGTCACAAGTCAAAAAAACTCATAAAAGATCTTTAAAAGGACTTTAAAAATCAAATGAGAGAGAGAGAGGATGAGTGCAAATAAGTGAAAAAATAAGAGTAATACAAGAAAATCAAGAATATTATAAAAAGTCAACTTATTGAAAAGAGATCCAAAAAACTTACAAAAAAGGGAGGCTAGGTGGCACAGTGGATAGAGCACTGGCCTTGGAGTCAGGAGTACCTGGGTTCAAATCCGACCTCAGACACTTAATAATTACCTTGGGCAAGCCACTTAACCCCATTGCCTTGAAAAATCTAAAAAAAAAAACTTACCAAAAAAAAAAAAAGACTCCTTAAAAATGAGAATTGACCAAGGGGAGACTAATGACTTCATAAGAAACCAAGAAATGATAAAATAAAATAAAAAGAATGAAAAAAATAGAGAATGTGAAACATTTCATTAGAAAAACAACTGACTTAGAAAACAGATTGAGGAGAGACAATGTAAGAACTATTAGATTATCTAAAAGTTATGATAAAAAAAGAGCCTAGACACTATAATTCATGAAATTATTAAATTAAAGTGTCTTGAAGTTTTAGAAGTAGAGGATAAAATAGAAATTTTAAAAGTCCACCATCAGCACTTGGAAGAAAATTCAAAATAAAAAATCACAAGAACATTATAGTTAAAATTTGAATTCCTCAGATCAAGAACAAAACATTACAAGTAACTAGAAAAAAATTATATCCTGAGAGATACAGTCAGGATAATACAAAATTTAATAGCTTTTACATTAAAAGAATAAAAGGTATGGCACATTATATTTCAAGGAACAAAGGAAATAGGTTTGCAACAAAAAAATATACCCAGAAAAGCTGAGTGCCAACATGCATAGAGAGAAAAAATGTACATTTAATGAATTAAATGACTTTCAGGGATTCCTGAGAAAAAAAACCAGGACTGAAAAGAAATTTGCAAGGATTAATTTACAAGAATTAGGAGAGCCGTGGCTAGGTGGTGCAGTGGATAGAACACCGGCCCTGGAGTCAGAAGGACCTGAGTTCAAATCTAGCCTCAGACACTTAATAATTACCTAGTTGTGTGACCTTGGGCAAGTCACTTAACTCCATTGCCTTGCAAGAAAAAAAAGAAAAAAGAATTAGGACAAACATAAGAAGGTAAATATTAAAAAACAATTACAAAAAATTTATTAAGGTAAAACTGTTTACTTCTCAGATGGGAAAACATTATCAGTAACTTTTAAGAATGTTACTGCTTAGGTAATTTGAAAGAGCATAGAGATAAAGAAGGATTGAAGCTGAATTTAGTATGATGGGATCGTTCTAAATAATGAGGAGAGGGAGATAAAATGGAACAATTATCTCATAAAAAGGAGACAACATGAAAATCTATAGGATACAGCAAAAGCATTAATCAGAAGGAAGTGTATATCTCTAGATGCTATAAAATAGAGAAAGAGCAAATCAATGAAATGGATATTCAATTTAAAAAACTAAAAAGAGAATACATTTAAAATCTAAACACCAAATAGAAATCCTAAAAAATTAAAGGTGAGGTTAATATAATTGAATGTAAGAAAACCATTGAATTAATAAATAAAACTATGATTTGGCCTTATGAAAAAAACAATAAAATGGATAAACCACTGGCTAATAGGATCTCTTTCTTTTTTTAAGTTTTTGCAAGGCAAATGGGGTTAAGCGGCTTGCCAAAGGCCACACAGCTAGGTAATTATTAAGTGTCTGAGGCCGGATTTGAAGTCAGGTACTCCTGACTCCATGGCCGGTGCTCTATCCACTGTATCACCTAGCTGCCCCCTAATAGGATCTTAAGAGAGAAAGAAAATTAAATCTTAAAAAATGAAAAACAGTGAATATATTATTAATGAAGATGAAATCAAAGCAATTATTAGAAGTTATTTTGTTCAATTATATTCCAGTAAATTTAACAATTTAAGTGAAGTGAAAGATTATTTGCAAAAATATAAACTGCTTAGATTAACAAAAAAGGAAATAGAATATCTAAATAAGCTTATGTTAAAAAAAAATAAATTGAATAGGTCATCAATGAGTTTTCCAAGAAAAAAGTATTAGAACCTGATGGATTTATTAGTGAATTCTAACAAAAATTTAAAGATCAATAATTCTAACATTAAATAACTTATTGGGAATAGTAGGAAAAGAGGAAGTCTTACTAACTCCTTTTTTATGAAACAAATATGGTTAAACCTGAAAGACAAAACAACAGAAAAAGACCCAATTTCATTAATAAATATGGTTGTGAAAATGTTAAATAAAATATTAACTAGAAGACTACAACAATATATCATAGAGATTATATATTGAGTCCAAATAGGATTTATAACAAGAATGCAGTGCTAGTTCAATATATGGAAAACCTCTAATTAATTGATTATGGCAATAAGAAAAGTAACAAAAATCACACGATTATATTGTTAGATGCTGAAGAAACTTTTGACAAAATACAGCATTCATTCCTATTAAAAACATTTGAAAGGGGTGACTGGGCGGCATAGTGGATAAAGCACCGGCCCTGGAGTCAGGAGTACCTGCGTTCAAATCCGGCCTCAGACACTTAATAATTACCTAGCTGTGTGGCCTTGGGCAAGCCACTTAACCCCATCTGCCTTGCAAAAAAAACCTAAAAAAAAAAAACACTTGAAAGCATAGGCATAAATAGAATTTTCCTTAAAATGATAAGAATCATCTACCTAAAACTATTAGAAGCCTTCCCAATAAGGTCAGGAATGCAGCAAGTATATCTATATCACCAACATCATTCAATAATGTATTAGAAATGCTAACAATAGCAATAAAAGGAGAAAAGGAAATAGGAATCAGAATGGGCAGTTAGAAACAGTCTATACATAGAGAACATGGGTATGAATTGAATATGATAGAATAATTATCTAAAAAAATTAAAGAGTTGAGAAAGAGGAATGCAATGGGAAAAGAAGAAAGGGAGGGGCAGAACTGGATAAATTATCTGACATAAAAGAGGCACAAAAGAACTTTTACAGAGGAGGGAAAGATGGAGAATGTATGTGGGGTAAGAGAGTATATGAATTTTAGTCACATCAGATTTGGCTCAAACAGGGAATAATTTATTGGATATAGAAATCTATCTTTCCTACAGGATAATAGGAAGAAAAGGGAATAAAAGAAGGGGACATGAAAGAATGAAGGGTGAATTAGGGAATGTAAAAGTCAGAAGGAAAACACTTTTGAGTAGTATAAAATGGGGGGAGGAATAAGATGGAGGGAAAAACAGTATATATATATATATATATATATATATATATCTGTGAAAAATACAGTTAGTTTCTCTAATAAAGACCTCATTTCTCAAATATATATATATGTATATATATATATATATAGAGAGAGAGAGAGAGAGAGAAAATCAGAGCTATTCTTCAATTGTTAAATGATCAATGGATATAAACAGTTTTAAGATAAATTGAAATTATAGATGTATGAAATAGGCTTTAAATGAGTATTGATTAGAAAATTGCTAATTAAAACAACTCTGAGTTATGAAGCTCAAAGGGCTATAAAACTATGTATTTTGATCCTATAATATCACTAAGTATCAAATAAATAACAAAGGGAGGAGAATCAATACAAAAATATTTATAGTAGGTCTTTAAGTGGTGACAAAGAATTAGAAACTGAGGCAATGTCCATCCATTGGGGAGTGGTTAAACAAGTTGTGGTATATGATTGTAATAGAATATTACTGCATGATAAAAAATGATGAGCAAGATGTTTTCAGAGAAATATGGATAGTAAAACCTAGAAAGATTTAAATGAACTGATGTAAAGAGAAGTGAGCAAAACCAGAGAACATTGTACACAGTAACAGCAATATAGCATAATGAAAAGCTGTGAATGACTTAACTATCCTTAACAGTACAGTGATACAAGACAATTCCAAATGACTCATAATGAAAAATACTATCCACCTCCAGAAAAAGAACTGATACTGTCTGAATACAAATTGAAGCATCCTATTTTTCATTTTCTCTCTCTCTTTTTTCCTCTTTTTGTTAGTGTTCTTGTTTTTTACATATTCAAGTGTTCATGTTTTACATGAATGCATACGTATAACTTTTCAGATTGCTTACTGTCTTAGGGAAAACATAAAGGAGGGAGAAGCAGAGGGATAGAATTGGTACTCACAACTTTTCAAAAATTTGTTCTAAAATGTTTTAACATTTAACCTTAAATAATAAAATATTATTTAATAAAAGGGAAAAAACCTGGAAAGACTTGCAATAACTGATGCAAAGTGAAATGAGCAGAATCAGGAAAACACTGAATATAGTAGCAACAATATTTTATGATCTGTGAATCATTCAATTATTATCAGGAATATAATAATCCAAGACAATTCTGAAGAACTTATGATGAAAAAATGCTATCCAACTCCAGAGAAAGAACTACTGGACTCTGAATACAGATCAAAGCAAACTTTTTCTTTATTTTTCTTGGGGTTTTTTGTCTTGTTTTCTTTCATAACATGACTAACATGGAAATATGTTTTGCATGATTGCACATGTAGAACTTGTATCAAATTACTTGCCTTTTAAATGTGAGAAGAATGAGGAGGAAGGGAGGGAGAGAATTTGGAATTAAAAAATTGTTTTTGAAAGTAATTAGGAAAAAAGAAAAATTGGCTCAACCTATGGGGAAGAGAAATTTAGAGAAGTTTAGAATATTGTTCTCACAAGAGGTCACACTTTATGTAGCTCATTTGGGGATTGTTCTACAATGTTTCAAGCACAGGTTTAAGATTATATCTAATAGTCTGGAAATGATTCAGATAATTAAAATTTAAAAGAATAGAGCACATGCCAGATTACTTAGTGCAACTCTCCAAAGAGAGTTATTTTTCCATGGGAAGTGACCTAGAAACCTTGTTCAAAAATCTATAATGATATAGTAGGATGTTTCCAAGGTCTGACCTTCTCAAAATGGTTCAAAATACTCTTAATCCACTTTCAAATCTCTGCTACACTAATAACTTTGTACCAGTAATTTGCAGCCTGATATTTGAAAGACACTATCATACCTTTTGCTGTCAACTTTATCTGAGTTGACTTCAAGTGATTTGTGGAAAGAAATTTTATCTGAGGATGATAAATAAATTTTATTTGTCACTAGCATACCTCAATGGCCTCAAGCTATTCATCATGCTACCAGACAACAGGTATTATAAAAGATGCTTTGAAATGAATTATAAAATATTGGCTAATAAGACTTTACCAAATTTCTCATCACTTAACATGATATTCCATGTTCAGTATCTGGACTCATTCTTGCTGAATAGAGTGATATCTCAAGATTTAACTTCATCTCAATCCAGGCTTAACTAAGAATTTACATGACAAAGAAGAATATACTCTGCATCTTTTCTTCACTCATATTTATTATGTTTCTCTTACTAGAAGCTCTAGACTTGGATTATGATAGCTTTATGAAATAATTTAGGTTCTGCAGCCAAAGTGCTGGTGTGACATTGGTATTTCATCTAAATTCATTCATGCAATCAATTTATTAAGCATGTGTTAGGAAGTTGTGGCAAGTTAGTGGTGTCAAACTCAAATAGAAATAAAGGCAACTAAACCCTAAGTAGAGATTACCATGGATCACATACTGACTTCAAAAAATCATCTGTTAATGTTATTTGTTTTATTGTATTTTGTTTTTTTTTGTCAAATGTTTCTCAATTACATTTTAATTTGGTTCAGGAGTGTTATGAGCTACACAAAGCCTTGGCCATTTGATTGACACCTCTGAATCAATTATTAGGGAAATAATAATAAAAACATCTAGGATTTTGGTAGCATTTTAAAGTTTGCAAAGTGTTTTTACAAATATTATTTCATTTAATCCTCATACAAATCCTAAGGGGAAAGAACTGTTATCCATTTTTTTCAGATGAGGAAACTAAGGCAAACAGAACTAAATGACCTACAAAAGGCTCACACAGTAATATCTGAGACAGGAATTCAGGTCCAGCACAATAGCCACTTTACATCTGGCTGCTCTACAAAGACTGATGCAAAATAGTTCCTGACCTCAAGGAGTTTACATTTTATTAGGGTAAACAATAGGTTACTAGAAATATATAAGCAAATACAAAATATATGAAAAGTAAATGCAAAAATGGGAGCAGGCGGTATCAACATGGAGGGATCAGCAAAATTATAATTCATGTTGGAGGCGGTACTTGAGCTAAGATTTGAGAGAAGCTAGGAATTTCACCATGGATCATTTATAATTATTTCCATAAGGACCATTTCACACCAGCAGAATTCCTTCCAAAATCTTTCATTGTTGCTGTTTCAACAATATCCCCAGCATGCCCAGTCACAAAATGAAGGAAGCAATAATTCTTGTCAAGAATAACATTTTTAAGCTTTTGCAAAGATAAAACCACTGCAACCAAGGTCAAAAGAAATGTAGTAAACTGGGAAACAATCTTTACAACTAATGTTTCTGACAAAGGACTAATTTCTAAAATATATAGAGAATTGAGTCATATTTTAAAAAAAGCCATCCCCCAGTTGACAAATGGTCAGAGGATATGCAAAGGCAATTTACAGATGAGGAGATCAAAGCAATCCATAGCCATATGAAAAATTGCTCTAAATCATTACTTATTAGAGAAATGCAAATTAAAGCTTCTCTGAGGTACCACCTCACACCTCTCAGACTGGCCAATATGACCAGAAAGGATAATGATCATTGTTGGAAGGGTTGTGGGAAATCTGGGGACACTATTATACTGTTGGTGGAGCTGTAAACTCATCTAACCTTTCTGAAGAGAAATTTGGAACTACGCCCAAAGGGCAACAAAAATGTGCATACCCTTTGATCCAGCAATACCACTACTGGGTCTATACCCTGAAGAGATGATGAAAAAGGGAAAAACATCACTTGTACAAAAATATTCATAGCAGCCCTGTTTGTGGTGGCAAAGAATTGGAAATCAAGTAAATGTCCTTCAATTGGGGAATGGCTTAGCAAACTGTGGTATATGTATGTCATGGAATACTATTGTTCTATTAGAAACCAGAAGGGATGAGAATTCAGGGAAGCCTGGATGGATTTTCATGAACTGATGCTAAGCGAGATGAGCAGAACCAGAAAAACTCTGTACACCTTAACAGCAACAGGGGGGTGATGATCAACCTTGATTTTCTTGCTCATTCCATCAGTGCAATAACCAGGGACAATTTTGGGCTGTCTGTGATGGAGAATACCATCTGTATCCAGATAAAGAACCATGGAGTTTGAACAAACTTCAAGGACTATTCCCTTTAATTTAGAAAAAAAATGCTGTCTTATTGTCTGATCTTGTTATCTCTTAGACTTTATGTTTCTTCTTTAAGGATATGATTTCTCTCTTGTCACACTCAATTTGGAGCAATGTACAACATGGAAACAATGTAAAGAATGACAAATTGCTTTCTATGGAGGGGGTAGGGGAGGGAAGTAAGATTGGGGGAAATTGTAAAACTCAAAATAAATAAAATCTTTAATTAAAACAAAGAAAGGGATGGCTAGGTTGCACAGTGGATAGAGCACTGGCCCTGGAGTCAGGAGTACCTGAGTTCAAATCTGGCCTCAAACACTTAATAATCACCTAGCTGTGTGGCCTTGGGCAAGCCATTTAACTCCATTGCCTTGCAAAAACTAAAAACAAAAACAAAAAAAAAAACATTTTTTAGAGTGGCATCATGGGTCTATGGAGGGAAAAAAAAGTGTTGGATTTGAAGTTAGAAGAAAGCTAGACTCCAATCCATCTTGCCTCTGACATGACCATAAGACTCCATCTAATTGTTACTCAAATACATTGTTTTTATTCAACTATCAATAAATCATGATAAATCATGATCTTTAATCCTCAAATTTCTTAATCTGTATAATGAGAATAATAATACTGTGATGATTGGTCCATTGCTAGACCTAGCTGACAGAACTAACTCTATGTTTGATCATTGATTGAACCACCTATATATAAAACTGGGAATCCTTTTTTTTAAACTTGGTAACCTGTTTAACAAGCTTCATTTAGAAAATTACTATAAGAAACTTTTTGCCATAATTAAATTATGGTCATAATTAATTTTATTTAAAAAACTCTAATCCAGATGTTCAAGGTTAGCCAACTTTCCTAATCAAAGTGCCTTTTTGATTGATAAAAGAAAGTTGAAATTGAGACTACCAGCTGCCCCTAAAATCCTCTGCCCCTTGGTCTTGGTCAATTTGTCTAGCAACAACAATTAAGATATAAAGATAGAGATCCAGAACTCTGTGCATGTTTCACCCATGGTTGGCCATGAGACTTAAGGGTTGGGAGATTTCATATACTAGCATGCCTGAGGGCAATAAACCTACTGACATGATGCTTAAAAGTTTCTGTTTCTTCTTGTTAGATGATTCACCCACAATCTCCTCATAAATATCCATTGTAATGCCTTTACATGGTTCTTATAAGGATCTAATGAGAATATATTTAAATTTTTGTCAACTTTAAAGGACTATAAAAAATGACAATATGGTCAAAGTACTTTATAAAATGTAAAGAGTTATAGAAATGTCAGGTACTATTGTTTCTATCATTCTTTGACTTTTACAACAACTGAAGGTGTTATTGAACCTTCTTACAACTTACTAATATAATACAAGAACAGCCCTGCAAAAAGGCAAACTCCTTGACTGGTTAAATAATTATACCTCTAAGACTAGGGGTGTTAACATGTGCATGACAGGGGAAATGATCATGCAAGGTTCTATTCTTGGTCTTAATGATATCTTAACAGTCTTGTTCCTTTGGAGTATCTATAGCTGGTGCTGCAGGTTTGTTTCAAGATGGTGTTTTGCCTTGGGTAGTTTTGCAGGAATAAAGTTCATCTCTTTTGGATTCCTTAGCAGCATATTAATGACATGAAAATTAAAAATAAACAAACAAGCAAAACAAACCTATAGCATAAAATCAGAGAAAGATAGAAGCAGGAATTTTGCCTTTTATTTGGGGGAGTTCCCAATTGATGCATTTTTCTCAGGAATATTTTTCCAGCAAAGAAAATTTGTGCAAAGTGTGGGAGAGAGGGAGATAACTTGACATTTTTGCTCTGACTCAGATGCCTACATAATCAAGATGTCATGGTTTTGTCAGGAGTTTCTGATAGGCCTACATGCCATTTACTGGAACTTTATAGATATTACAATCCAATTCATTTGGGACTTGGAATGGAATTTGTTTGATTTCTAGTACTTAAAATAATTGATGAGTAATCTGCCCAAAGAAACATCCTTTTCATCCATTGCATAAACAAAGTACACAAAAGTGCACAAAAAAGTGAACAAAGTGCACAAAAGTGCACAAAATTATAGTATTATAATTATATATAGTATATATATAGTATATAGTATATATATAGTATATATAGTATAGTATATATATATATATTATATAGTATTATAATTCTAACAATTAGATTGTTTTCCATGGTCAAGAATCTTCCTGTGAATTTGTTTTATTGCTAGTACTTAAAATAATTGATGAGTAATCTGCCCAAAGAAACATCCTTTTCATCCATTGCATAAACAAAGTGCACAAAAATTATAGTATTATAATTCTAACAACTAGATTGTTTTCCATGGTCAAGAATCTTCCTGTGAATCCACCACAATATCAAGTGAAGAAATAGTCTACCTTTGGTCAAAGATGAGGTTTTTGGATAAGAAAGTACTAATGTCCATGAGAAAAGATGTTTAAGAAGTCTTCTATATAGAGGTTAGAAAGAAGTCCCAGTGGACAAGATTTCTAAATTTAGTTCTTTGCTTCATGTGAAGATACCTTAGCAAGAAAGGAAGACAAAGGAAATTATTGGAGTGGTTCTCGGCCCTATTCAGTACTATTAAAGAAGTTTAGGGAAAGTCACAGGAGTACTGATTAATTAAGCAGTGAGACAAATCGTCAGAACCAGAACTATGATTTAAGAGGAAGACCTCAAAGCTATAGATACCCAGCCCTTTTAACAAGGAGGGATTTCTAAAAGGTTAGAGTTTCTTCCTGGGCATAAGCATATACCCCTGATCTTGGAGAATGATCTAAAACTTGAAGTGAGATATCTTTGTCATTTGTGCAGGAAGATTTCTTCCCTAACTCTTAAGATTTTGTGAATGACTGAAAATGGAAAACAATACTCTATGGAAGGTAGTTAATTAGGAATGACAGCAACAGGGCAGGGGGCTTCTGTGTGCAGGTCAAAGCTGGGCTGGGTGCTGCATATTAAAGTATGGAGGCACTGATAATGTTGCATCTGAGAGCACGAAATGAATTTTAGGGTCATCATAAATGGGAAGTTGGGTGTTACATACAAGTAGAGGTTATGTTGCCCATGTTCTAAAATCTAATTCTATTTATTATAATCTATACATGTCATGTTTCCAAAGAAGAGTGTCTGGGGGTAGGAGAGAAATCACACAAACTAAAACCTCTTCCATGAAAAAGAACTGCAGCCAGAGAATGACAGGTAGGGTTGGGGAGCAGACATATGAGAGGGAAGAGGAGAAGACTGGCTCCAAGATGTCCTACAGAATCCAACTCAGATTCTAAGTAGACCTAAAACTTTTTAAAATAAACCTATTAGTTAAAGAAAATTACTTAAAGTAGGAAAACAAAATTGAATTCAGAAACCACCATATTTGTGACAAATGATTAATGTTTTTGTTCTTCATTTTCAAAGAAGACCACAACATCAGGAGGTGATGCCATGACAAGCACCTGAATTGGATTTGAGTGGGGGGGGGCTGTGCTAAGTAACCAGCCTCACTTTCTCCTCCAGAGGCACCTGGATCCAGCGACCAAATATAAAGCAGGAAGGACTGGAGATTGCCCTGGATGTGAGGCAATCAGGGTTAAGTGACTTGTCCAAGGTCACACAGCTGGTAGTGTCATGTATCTGAGGTCAGTTTCAAACTCCTGTCCTCTTGACTCCAAGGCCAAGTTTTTATCCACTGTGCCACCTAGCTACCTGCCAAATAACTGATATATTGAGGAGAGCAATAAGAAAAAATTAACATTAATATTAAATTAAATTGATTAAATTAATCAAGAAGGCTGTTCTCTAATTTAACAAGCATTCAATGAGGAGCAACTTACTCTATGTTAGGCATTGTACATTTTACCAGAAGAAGGCAATATATTTGCAGACAATTATATGCAAAATAGATGCAGAGAAAATCCAAAGTAATTTTTTTCATGGAAAGAGAGCTCTAACAAGTAGGGAAAAAAAGACTTCTTTCAGGAAGTAGCACCTAAGCTTGGTTGGGAGGATTCTGCAAGTAGAGGAGATGAGGGAGAATGATTTGATATGAATTGTCTGAAAAGTCATGGAGATAGAAGATAGATTAATGTTCATGAATTGTGAAGGATTTTAAATGTCTGACAAAAGGATTTTATCATAGAACTTTCTTGAATAAGGGAGTTACATGGTCACCTCTGTGCTATAGTAATATTTAAGAATGGAGGGGATGTCTTAGAAAAGTTAGAGACTGAAAGCAAGGAAACCAATTAGGATGCAATTTAAATTCAAATAGTCAGGCAAAATAAAGTGAAAAGCTAACATATGGTTAGTGGAGAGAAGGGAGTGGATAGGAAAATTCAGGAACTTGAGAATTGGAAGACAACTCTATAGTCATATAGTTCAAGCCACACATGAAAGTAATCCCCAGCCTCTGCTTGAAGACCTCTAAGGGACTCCACAAGAAAGAGGAACCTACTTCCTCCCAAGATAGCTCATTCCACTTTTGGGCAGCTCTAATTACAAGGAAAAATTTCCTGATATTAAATAAAAGCTAATGATTAATCAATTTGGCTGGAATGAAGAGTTCATAAGGTAATCATAAGAGATAAAGCAGGAGGCATATTTAAAAGATTAGAGTGCAATAAATGCTAGGAGGTGACTATCTCAATTACCACCCACAATGAAAAGTTAGGTTTCCAAAATCTGACTACTCAAAGCACAAAAGATAGCCCAGAGTGAATGAGGGAAAGGAGTGTTTCCTCCCACCTGGCTGTTTCCTACTAAGATTATCAGTTGAGTATTAGTTAACCAGACTTAAGTAGCTTTTGGAAAGGGTATTTACTAAGACGTGAGAACAATTGATTCAAAAATTTTTACCAAAAGTTTGACACACATGTACAATTAGAGTCCAGGGGAATGTGCATTCAAACTTCAAGAGCATATGTGGGGCAGCTAGATGGTGCAGTGGATAGAACAATGGCCCTGAAGTCAGAAGGACCTGAATTCAAATCCAGCCTCAGATACTTAATAATTACCTAGCTGTGTGACCTCGGGCAAGTCACTTAACCCCATTGCCTTAATTTTTTTTTTAAAAAGCAAAAATACTGGCTTTCCGCCGGCTCCGCCATATTCCAGTGAGTTGCCAAAATGACAAACACAAAAGGAAAAAGGAGAGGGACTCGATACTTGTTTTCTAGGCCTTTTCAAAAACATGGTGTCGTCCCTCTGGCTACATATATGCGCATATACAAGAAAGGTGATATTGTAGATATTAAGGGTATGGGCACAGTTCATCCAGGAATGCCCCACAAATGTTACCATGGCAAGGACTAGACGAGTCTATAAGGTTACACAGCATGCTGTAGGCATTGTTGTAAACAAACAGGTTAAGGGCAAGATTCTAGCCAAGAGAATTAATGTGCATATTGAGCATTCTAAGAGCAGAGATAGCTTCCTGAAGCGGGTAAAGGAAAATGATCAGAAGAAGCCAAAGAAAAAGGCACTTGGGTTCAGCTAAAACGTCAGCCTGCTCCACCCAGATAAGCACACTTTGTGAGAACCAATGGCAAGGAACCTGAGCTGATGGAACCAATCCCCTATGAATTCATGGCATAAATGACTTAAAAAATAACCAATAAAAGATTTCTTGAATTTTGAAAAAAAAGCAAACATTGGCAAATACTATTAGTTGGAAATTCTTTATTTCTAGCTCAAGAAGGTTTGCTTTTATATAGTATAAGATCTTTAATAAAATTATTGAAGAGTTGTGGCATCTAGGTGGCACAGTGGATAGAGCATCAGCCCTGGAGTCAGGAGATCCTGAGTTCAAATCTGACCTCAGATATTGTGTGACCTTGGGCAAGTCATTTAACTCTGTTGCCTTGTAAATTTTTTTTAAATTAAAAATAAGATTATTGAGGAATTGTGAATCTTTATGTTGTTTATCTTTAATTTCCATGCTACTATTAGCTCCTGCTGCCTAGCAGGGAAATAATGCTAAGCAGGTCACTGGAAAGACAAGAAATGCTAAGGACTGATATATAGATCCTCCTATGAACCCTATCATCATCAGAATACAGAACCTAATTCAGTCCAAATCTAGAATAGTTTCATTTTATCTTGATGATCTTATGAAAAGAATGAAAAGAGTGGGGGAAGAGGAATACACTAAGGGGGGAAGAGAAAGAAAGATTAAGAAAAATTATCCAATATAAACAGGGTGTTCAAGTAGACATCCATACAAACTAGCTAGAAGCAACTGGCCAAAACAGATCTCATTTTCATCTGAACTAGGCAAAAGAAGGAAAGAAAAGTATACATAATTGGAATCATAAATACATTTCACTCAATAGCAGAAAAGGAGGGGAAAAGAGAAAAGGAAAGAAGGGGGATTAGAGGAGGGTTGGATTAAGAAAAAGATTCTAAGCAAAACAAACTTCGTGGATCTTTTGAGATGAATGGAAATCTGAGTGGATGCCAATAAATTGGTAAATGGACAAACAAGTCATTATATAAATGCAATGGAATACTATTACCCTAAACTCATTTCAGCATAATGACCAACCAGGATTCTAGAAAACTAATGAAGAAAAATGTTATCCTCCTCCTGATATATCAAGG